>NC_053424.1:56402841-56702841 GCF_007990345.1 Gossypium hirsutum
CATTTGAATTTATCCGGGCTAAGTCCGAGGCAATTGTGCTAGTGATTTATCCGGCTAAGACCCGAAGGCATTGTGCAAGTTGATATATCCGGGCTAAGACCCGCAGGCATTTGTGCGAGTTGATATATCCGGGCTAAGACCCGCAGGCATTTGTGCGAGTTGATATATATCCGGGCTAAGACCCGCAGGCATTTGTGCGAGTTGATATATCCGGGCTAAGACCCGCAGGCATTTGTGCGAGTGATATATCCGGGCTAAGACCCGCAGGCATTTGTGCGAGTTGATATATATCCGGGCTAAGACCCGAAGGCAATTGTGCAAGTTGATATATCCGGGCTAAGACCCGAAGGCATTCGTGCGAGTTGCTATGCCCGGGTTAAGACCCGAAGGCAATTGTGCTTGTGGTAATATCCGGCTAAATTCCGAAGAAACTTGGGTATGAATGTGAGCGTTTTGTGCTGTAATAAATTCAATTAATACGCTCAACAAACCCAAACGATAAGGTATGTTTGCATGTGATTCGGAAAAGTCGATTCGTTTTAAGTAGTATTCGTTCAATCGACTAACGAACTTTTGGGCTTTTATATGGGTTGATACCTTGTGTGTGTATATATGTTGACGAATTGTGAAGTAAGCATGATTATGAGAATGTGTATTAATAAAGTGATTCATTTAGCTATGTGAATGTAATACTTTAGTCAAAGCCGATTTCATTACTTGAAACTTACTAAGCTTTAAAATGCTTACCCCGTTGCTTGGGCTCTCTGTTTTATAGATTTTGTTCGTTAGCTATCGGATTCGGGATCATCGAAGTCGAAGTCATCCACACTATCAAAGCTCTTTTGGTACTCTTTTAGTTGAACTCTGGATATGGCATGTATAGGACTACCCCTTGTTGTTTTAAGCACTTTTTGTGATGTATGTGTGTACAGCCATGCGAAAATGGCTTGTAGAAGTGGAGTATGGCATTAGACCATTTGTGTTTATGTATGTATATATGGTTTCATGATGTGACTATGGTTTGGAATGGAAGTGTTGGGCAAATGATCAGCCATTGGAATGGCTAAATATGATCATATGTGGACCTATGTATGACAAAACCCTAGTTGGTCCATGGTAACCACGAAATAGGTAAAGTTTACCTTGAAAACAGATGCTGACAGCAGCAGTGGTGTGGATTTGAAAAATCACAAAAATTTGTAGGAATGGAATTAAATAGTGAATAAATTATGTAATCGAACCTTGATGAATCTATTTTCATATGAAAGTAACGAAACAATCATATGAACAGTATATTAAGAGATATTAAAGTTCTCGTGAAACAGGGCCAGAACAGTTTCTGGATCTCCTGTTTCGACTTTGAAAATTTACCATAAATTAACCAGAGATAATTAGGAGTCATACCATATATGTATAGATTCCTCTCTGAGTCTAGTTTCTATAGAAACAAACGGCATCAGTATTGGAGCCCTGTACAAGGAAATATCCAAGTCGTAATGCGCAAAGGGCAGGGTAGTCGATCCCTGTAACATGGGAGACTTTGACTAATAAACTGTACTAATTGGCCCGACCAAAAATTCTAGAAAAAAAAATGTAGATGGGCATATGAGTCTAGTTTCAGGGAAAAATCACGAAACTGATTTTCGAGTTGTGAAACTCAAGATATGATTTTTAAAGCGACTATTACGCAGATTGGCAGTGTCTGGAAAATTTTTAAAAGTCTGTTAACACCTCGTGTTCGACTCCGGTGACGGTCTCGGGTTCGGGGTGTTACAATTAGGATAATAATTTCATATATAACATATACTTTCATATACAATTTCACATTGGCCGAATATACATAATCTCCTATACATATATTCATGAATCATTTCATAAATATTCACATTATATAATCAAAAGGCCGAACACACTTTCCATTTACACATACATTTTTCATTTACATCACACATGATTTGCAACAAATATCAAGTAACTTACTTACCTTATTTCAAATAGGTAATCAGCTAACTCATACTTGATCTTTTTAGCTCGTTTTACACATTCGATCACAACTTATCGTTGCCCGATGAACCATTCGGAATTGGATAAGACACTCAGATAATCACATATATCATACAATGCCAACGTCCCAGATGTGGTCTTACATGTAATCACATATCGATGCCACTGTCCTAGACAGGGTTTTACTCGCACACATATATCGGAGTCACACATCGATGCCAATGTATAAAAGGTGGTCTTACTCGCACACATATATCGATGCGATGGTCTTACTCGTACATCGCATATCAGAATCCTATGTCATGAAATATGTATCCTAGCTATTCTTAAGGTTTATACGAGACTTTTAGACGTCGTAACTCGGTCGAAACGAATTCGTAAACATAGCTCCCAAGCTTATTTACATTTGGCTAATACATGTATATTTCCACATAGTTCATTTTTGCATATAAAATTCATATTTATTTAAAATTAACAATATCTATTTGCTTATAAACTTACCTCGGACGATGAAAATCGGAACAGGATGGCTAATCGACAACTTTAGTTTTCCCCCAATCCAAATTTGATTTCTTTGGTTCTTGATCTAAACATATTCAAATTAAACTCATTCAAATATATTTTCACTCATTTTAGTCCAATACCACATAAATGGAAAAATTACAATTTTACCCCTGACATTTTACACTTTTTACAATTTAGTCCAAATTGCACAAAACACAAAACATGTAAAATTTTCACATACCATGCTTACGCTGAATGTTCCTAGTGTTCATATAAGTCTATATATTTCATTTATTTCACATTTTAGTCCTTCAATTTATTATTTTTGCAATTTAGCCCTAATTACTCAAAATCATCAAAAATTCCAATATGAAACATGTTAGTCTAAAACATATATTTCATATGTCTTCAACTAACATCACAAAACTCAAATATTCATCAATGGGATAACTCAAAATATTCATCAAAATAAAAAAATTCAAGCATAGGCTTTGTACATTACACTGCAAAGATCTCAAAAACGTAAAAATTATAAAAAACTGAACTAGTTACATACCTTGATTAAGTTCCAACAATGGCCGAACCCTTGAACCCTTATTTCATTTCATTTATTTTATGTTTCAGAAAAAACAAAGCATTATGAAACCATATTTTAATTTTTATGTTCTATTATAACATATGTTATTTAATAAATTACATAATTATCCTTTATAATATAATATGAAATCTTTATAATGGTTGTCTAAAACCATCCATCACCTAATATTATGGTATAATTGCAACTTAAATGCCTCCATTTAAAAAGACAACAACAATTCGGCCCTTACATTAAACTATCAAATTTTCATTTTGCGCGATTAAGCCCTTTTATTTAATCGGACACTCAAACGACAAAATTAAATCACGAAAATTTCATGCATACAAATTCACACATAATAGAAACAGAAAATATTTTTTAAATATTTTTCTGACTCGAATTCGTGGTCCCGAAACCACCGTTTCGAATAGGGTCTAAATCAGACTGTTACACAAAAAGTATGAGTTCATGGGGGAGTCGTGGACGAAGGTCGCATGGGCGACTAGGACGTCGTGAGGAGCTCGAGTTGAGTTATCCTCCATGGGTAGTATACCCGTTTTGGTGACTAGTGAGACCGTTGATACTCCTACTGCTAAGACAGAGTTTCAGACTGCACCAATTGAGGATGACCCTGTATCCCAGGCAATGTTGTGAGTTTTGGAGAGGGTCGCTGGGATCCGTACTGTACCAAGAGTTTGAGGGTCAGTTACTGAATGACTCTGATCAAACGACATTGAATTGTTTAGGGGCGTTACTAAAGTCACTCCTACGGTGGCTGAGTAGTAGCTCAAAGCTACTAAGCACATCATGAATGACCTCAATTGTACACCTACACAGAAACTGAGAGGTGCAGTATCTCTTCTCCAAGACAAAGCGTAGCAGCGGTGGTTGACAGTCGAGGAGAGAACCCAGTCAGAATTGATTACCTGAGACTACTTTAAGAGTGCCCTTCAGGGTAAATACATGGGCGCTAGTTACATTGAGGCTCGCAGGTTTGAGTTTATGAATCTGGTTCAGGGAGAGAGGTTCATAGTTGAGTGTGAGGCCGAGTTTCTGAGATTGAGCAGGTATGCTCGAGCACTGGTTGCGACTGAGTATGATAAGTGTGTGCGGTTTGAGGATGGACTGCGTTATGACCTACGTGTTCAACGAATTCAAAAATTCAACAAATAATTTATTTAATTTAGATTATGATAATAATATACAAATTTAAATGTTAAAGGATTATCATCTCTCTCTCTAAAAGAAATGTCTTAAGAACTTTTCCACGCTTCATATAGTCATATCTTGCATAAATGTTAATTTGTTGATTGAGATTGTTTGATTTCATCTGCTAGATTTGTTAAATCAAATTTTTTAAATGTAAAAAATATAAATTATTTTAAAATTATTAAAAATAAATTAAGCTTTTAATTAAAAATTGTAATTAATTAAATTCATAATCAAAAGTTAACAATTTATTGAGCTCTTAAAATATAGTTTTCCCTCAAATACCTCGACGAGTCATTAATTACTGTCATGAAAAAATTGATGACATGGTGACTAATGTAAAAATGCTGTTGAGGACTTACTTGCTTTTTAATTATTTAAGAGGGCTTAATTTTTTTATTTAAGGCTAAACATTATTAAGATATTAGAAAAGATTAGAAAATTATAAAACTATAAATATTATTAATAGATTATGAAAAATATGAAAGAATAATATAAATGTTACAAAAAGTTTAGAAATTATATAAAAATGTCAAATGTTATAAAATTTATTTTAAAAAATTATAAGATTTATTAAAAATATTAAAAACTTAAAAAAATAAAAAATACTTGTTATTTTGAAGGTTTTTAATTTTGATAATAAGGAAATAGAAATCTTGAAGTGGAATGACGATTAGATATATATGCACTGATAAGTGAGAAGTTTGAGTGACAATGAATTTATTGTTGGTGACTTGAGGTAAGTGAGTAGTAGTTTTGGTTTGAAAGAGGTGATACGACCTAAGATAGTGTATGAGAAAAAATAAAAATGAATTGTAAATTTTATTATTTTTTTAATTATTAAAATATTATAAAAATTAAACAATCAATTAAGCCCTTTTACATTAGTTACCATGTAAACTACCACGTCACCACTTAACGATTCGATGAACCTTTGATGGAAAATTATATTCCAGTGGCTCATTTAATTGCTAACATTCAACTAAATACTCAATTAATTGCAAATTTTTATTGAATGTTTTAATTATTTTATAAGTACTTTTTTTTTTATATAACTTAAGCCGAAACAATTTTGAGTGATTCAATATGAAAATGAAGGCGCAATCATTGTTGAGAAATGTAGGAAAAACGGAGCCCAATTTGGGGCTTGAAATTAGTGGATAAGGGCCATTGTGAATGCCATAACTTACGAAGTTCATGCTTTGATTATCTTTTACCATGATGAGCAAATTCTTTATTTATTTATTTTTTGAGTTTTTTCTATTATTTATAAAAAAAATTATTCAATTTGAAAATTTTGAGAATTTCACATTAAAGCGGCATATATACTCAGATATATAAATCTTTTATAGGCCGGATACCATTTACTGGGAGAACAAATGAGGGCTAAGGTTACAGAATGTAAATTAGTAGTAAAAAGAAAGATTTTACAAAAGAGAAATTATGAGAAGTAATGCAAAACTTGAATGGCTGTTTTAGGTTTCTTCCACCTTAAATTCGTAACTCTGTTTAATTAAATTTAAATCTCGTACAATTTCTTGATAAATATTATGTCTCATCTTTGATTGATGACATCTTTATTTTATTGTGGTTATTTTCACATTGCTTTCATTTTTGTTTGGACTTGAATATAGTTGCTTCCATGCAGCTTTCTTTTTTTTGTCTTTTTTTCTTCGTTAGCTTCTTTTTGTCTTTCATGTTGTTATTCTTGGATATTGTCCAAATTCATTTCTCCAATTTCATTCAATCAATTAACAATTTTGGTGAGTTCCAATTTTTCTATATATTTTTGATGTCTTTAATTATGTGGGAAAAAAAATGACCAATGTCCATTTCTGTTATTTTTTTAATAGTTGATTGAATTCTTTATTTCTAAAAATAAAAAATTCAAAGGAAAATATAAATCTAATTTAATTTCTTTATATGCCCAAAAGGTTAGGCCATGGATATTATATTTTTACAGCTTGTATGACAAATATGCAAAAACCTAGTCAAATTGTCCATTTTTAGCTACCCCTCCTCATTTTTAGTAAATATTACGATTACAGAATTCGAAAATCATTTAAGTTGATTCATAATATAACATTTAAAAGATGATATTACCAAATATGAATTTAAATCTCTTATTTTTGTCGATAAAATTTTAAATTAGCTGACTATTCATCAGTGAAAAAATGATTAAAAAATTGTGAGTAAAATTCGAAATTAAGATAGAGCTAAAAAAATGTTTAAATATGTATAATTAATAAGTATTTGCACTTTAAATAAGAGAATTAGAAATCAAACTTTTAAAAGCCACATTATTAAAAAAACAACAACCAGAAAATATTCATCCTACAGTAAAATGTACATGATTTAATAAAAATTTGACTTAAAAAGGCTATTACCTCAAACTGACAGAGGGATGGATGATCAGTGAATTCCATACCTATACCAGACTCTTTCTTAGTTTTGTTTTCGTCTTGGTTGCATTGGTCACCACATCAAGGACTGTCAAAATTTGCCTAAAAACATGACTTTTGAGTGACATTACATGAAAATGAAGGCCTAATCTTTGCAGTTCGATCGATCCATTACTGAGAAATATGTATGAAAAATGGAGCTCAATTTTGGGCTTGAAATTAGTGGAAAAGGGCCACTTTAAAACCCAATTGGTAGAAATATTTATTCTTTGATTTACTTGTATATGTTTAGAAATTTCTTTCTTTGATTTATATCCATGTGGGAATTCAGTTTATTTTCTCTTCTTTGTAGTACGATTTGCCTCTTTTCCTAGCAAAGCTTCTAATTGCTTGAAATTTGGATTTTTTTTATAATTTCTTTGAGTTAAATATTATACATCCCTAATTTATAATCTTCATTTTAAATTATTCCTCATACTTTAAAACATTCTAATTACATCTTTAAAACTATTGAAGTTATACCAATAAGGTCTTTTTATAAATAAAACCATTAATTTAACCATTAATTATATGTCAAATCATTAATTTAACCATAACTCAACTATTAAATGAAAAAGTGTAAAGAAAAATGAATATTGTAACAATGAATATTGTAAAAATCTTAGTTTTAAGGTTTTCAAAGCTTTTATAAAAGCTTATCGCTCACTTTTATCTTTTTTCAGTTTTACTTTATTTCTAATTTTTACTTTTAAAAGTTATGCAGTAATGTTTTAATTTTCTTTAAAATTTTCATTTTAAATCATGTCATGTAAGTTTAATACGTTTAATTATTAAATTAATAATTTTAGTAATTGAAGGTCCTGATTGATATAACACCGATAATTTAAAAATGTAAATAAAACGTTTTAAAGTTTGAGGGGCAATTTAGAATGAGAATCATAATTTTGGGATGCATAGTCCAATTATCTTAATTTCTTTTTGCAGAGGGTTTTATCATGGAATATCTGGCCCCTCATTTCTAATTTCAAGCTATCGTACAATCTACACCGCCATCCAAATGGAGCCTTCAATAGGAGTTCCTTGATTGACAAGTACCCACCAATATCAAGCTGGTAGATGGGGTTTTCTCCTTCAATCATATCGACGGAGCCATAACCTTTTTAACCGGGTTTATCCACCATCTCATAAAAATGAGTCTGAATGGGGGAATTGTGGACCTTAAGAAACCTTTGAGCACAACCAAGATCATTCCAATCATAATCTTCTTCCACCGCTGAAGCTTAACTCATTCCTTCGATAATATTGCCATCTGCGACACCTTTTGTCGTCGCCTCGTCAGCATTTGCAAAGCCATCATGGTGTCTGTGAACTATCGCCAATCACTAGAACACCTTGTGCATTCGATGATGCCCCGGCAACTCTCACATGGGTTAAATCAAGAACTTAGCTTCAAAGTAGAAAGCACAAAAGTTTTTGAAAATTTTAAGTTAGGATTTAAGTGTTTAATATTGTTGTTAAAAAATATTTTTGAAAAATAAAATGTTTATTTTAAATATGATATTGTAAAATAAAAAAATATACATTTAAATAATGTTAAAATTTCTTAATATTATAATATTACAATAAAAATATAAAAAATTATTTATTATAACTCATTATTAATATTTTGATATAAAGAATATAACATTTAAGAAATTAATATTAATTATTTGTAAAATTTAAATTCGATATATAAATTATATATTAAATGTTAAAGTTATTTAAAATATAAACATTACAAATTTAAATATATAATTTTATATATTTGAATAAATTTTAATAGAGAAATAATTGTTTATTTAATATAAATATTATATAAAATACATTAGATTATAAATAAAAGTTAAATAAGTCATTTGACTCCAAAAGTGTTTTTTCAAACACAAATTAAAAAAATATGCGTATTAAAAAGCATTTTTTTAACTTAAAAAATTGTTTATTTAGTATTATTTATTTAAAAATGCTTTTAACCCAAAAGTAACATAGCTCACCATGTTGCCGTGAGAACAGAAGAGGCTGACATTAAGGTTTTAAGCAACGTTCTCCTTCACCCAATGTTTGTCGGGTAGAGAAGAATAAAAATAAAAAAAAAGGACAAGATATAAAAGAAAAAATTAATTGGAAAGGTTCAGGGACTACCTGCACAAATATAAGTGAAATATAAAATACTAAGCCGACTTATTGTTGCACCATCAACGGAAGTTAACTTCTCAATGACTATAAAATACCAAGTTGATAATGTTGGTGATCATATAGTTTTTTTTTTTAAGTTTAGTAACTAAAACTTAAATTTATGCAAACATAAGTGACAAATTTTGTAATTTACCTTATTAATCATAAAAAAGTTAATGTAGTATGTAAATTGTTAGAATTAAGTGACCCGAATCCTCATTTAAATAAAATACAGTGATAAAATAAAATAAAAGAAGAATCCATATAAAATTACACTTCTTGTGTTTTATTTTAGAATAAGGTTTTTTAAACCTTATTAAATTCTATCTATTTGATATTGATTAGAATAAGGTGTTTCAGTCTTACTAGAATATGACTTCAAAAGCCTATAAATAGACATAGTCTATTCCTCTTGTAATAATTTGAATTCGACATAGTGAATTTTCTTCTCTTCTGGCCGTGGTTTTTTTCCCGAAAGAGTTTCCACGTAAAAATTTGTGTGTTCTTTATTTTATTTTATTTTTTTATTTTTTCACAAATTGGTATCCGAGCTTACGGGTTGTTCATCTCGATCATGGTAATGACGTCTTTGAAGTATGAAATTCCGCTGTTAGATCGCAACACCAGATTTGCATTGTGGCAGATTAAGATGCAAGTAGTTTTTGCGTAGATGGATTTGGAGGATGCCCTGCTAGGGATAGATAAAATGCCTTCGACATTAACAGATGAAGAGAAGAAGTGTAAGGATCGAAAGGCGTTAACACAATTACATCTGCATTTTTCCAACGAAATTTTGCAGGATGTGATGAAAGAGAAGACCGCCACTGCATTATGGAAGAGGCTAGAACAAATATGTATGTCGAAAACTCTAACAAGCAAGTTGCATATGAAGCAGCGTCTTTATGCTCATCGTTTGGAGGAAGGTGCTTCTGTACACGAACACTTAACAGTGTTTAAAGAAATTCTCTCAAACATGGAGGCCATGGAGGTTCAGTATGATAAGATCTAGGTTGATTCTACTTTGTTCGTTGCCCCCGTCTTATTCAACCTTTAGAGACACGATTTTATATAGCAGCGTGTCTCTCACAGTTGATGAGGTTTATGATTCTTTGACTTCATATGATAAGATGAAGCATCTTGTGGTTAAACCCGACTCTCAGGGAGAGGGTCTCATTGTTCGTGAGAGACAAGATCGGAATGCTGATGATGATCATGGAAGGACATAGGAACGGAATCCTCGTGGTAAACCTAAAGGTAGATCAAAGTGTAATAACCCTCATTCGTATCCAACTCCGGGATAGGGTTCGAGGCGTTACCGGACTTAAACATTCACAAACATACAAAACTAGGTTACCAAATTTCGCCCAAAATTAAAACTTTTCAAACACATGCATATTGTCCCTTATACAGGACTTCGAACCTATAACATACATTGGGGTGGTTCGGGACTAAACCGAGAACTTTCGAAAGTCTTTGGGCAACTTAACAATTTTTTAGCTTTGGAGAGTCACACGCCCGTGTGGGTTGGGCCATGTGGTCGCACACGTCCGTGTGGCTTGGGACACGCCTGTGTCCTCAGCCCGTGTAATTTTCTATTTATGACGTCAGCAACCATTTAAGGGAACACTGCCAAGGCAGACACCCATGGCTAGAGGCCGTGTCCTCCACACGGCTGAGACACACTGCCATGTCTCTACCCGTATGGTCAAAACTTAGGCTAATTTCCAAGCCTTTTTGTCATCTTTACATACACATACATACACGATTTCAATGGCATTCATCATGTTCATATGCCATATACTTCTCATATAATGAACAAGCACAACCACATAACCACATCACAAGACATTAACACATATCATGGATAAATAGGCTTACAAGCCAAAATTATTATAAACCATAACTCATGGCTATAAACAACAAATCAATATAAACCAATACCTTTGTCTAATCACAACAATAGTCATCATAGAAAAACTAAGTCCCTATACATGCCATTCTTTTGAAAACATTTAACATACACATATCAATACTCCACGGATAATGGCTCGATAGTGTGATGCTACCTCCGACGATCTCCAACCCTGAGCTAACTTGACAAAACTAAAAGAAATGGAAAGGAGGGAGTAAGCTTTACGCTTATTGAGCTCGCATGAAAATAATAAGCAATGCAATAACATGCTATTTTCATTTTTTTCTATTTATTCAAATTCCAGCTAAGCTGTTTTCCCGAGTCATGGTCATTAAATTATTTATATCCGGAGCTACAGAACTCCAAATTAAGATCTGTTAATTTTTCTAAAAACTAGACCCATATCTATTCTTATCATAAAATTTTCAGAATTTTTGGTCTAGCCAATAAGTACAGTTTATTATTCAAAATCTCCCCTGTTTTGCTGTTTGATAGCTTCGACTTTTCTTCACTAAAATTTATTTATCTCATAGTACGAGACTCGAATAATGTTTCTGTCTCTTTCTCCTGAAAGAAGACTCATAAATGATTTCATTCATATAATTTTTAACTCATAATTATTTTTGTACAATTTCTAGTGATTTTCCAAAGTTGAGACAGGGGAGTCTGGAATCACTTCGACTCTGTCTCACAAGAATTCAAATATCTCATGATACAGAATTCTTTTGCTTTCACCGTTTCCTTTATGTGAAACCGTTCGGGCTAAATCCAATGCACATATATTCTTCGGGAGGCTCGATCATCCAATGGAACACCCGTTCGGGCTAGATCTTTTTCATAATTGAGATCAACGGATTACCCGTCCGGGCTAAATCCTTTCTGCAACACATGCAGGATCTCAATTCTCTTGTAAATCATGCTTTATCCATCGAATTCCCTTTTTAACCTCAACCGAGACATTTTTCGACAAATCATTTTCAAAGATTCATTTCATGTAATTTCATGCCATCAACAAATGCACTTATCATGCACTCATAAATCATACAATTAGGCATGTTAGAAGTTTACTTTAAGTTATCCGAACTTACTTGTCGAAATCTCATCAAGTACAACCGTGTAGCAATTCATACAACCCAGGTAATAGTAATTTAACACTCAATTCATGTAACAATAATTTGCCATTCAATTTCACATGACACAACAAGCATTACATTTTTCCATATCATACACACCATCCATCAACTTCTCTTAAACATATTAAATCATAAAATTTATACCATATCAATAGAGAATTACAATTCATGCATGGTATTACATTATTATTAAGACACGAACTTACCTCGATCTAGAAATGACAATTTACCATTTTAGTCCATAACCTTGTATTTTCCCGATTTAAGCCCGAATCTCGATTTCCTTGATCTATAATATCACATTTAGCCTACTAATTAGTCACATTATTCATATGGGTCCAAAAATCATATTTTTATAAATTTTCATTTTGACCCCTAAACTTTTGCATATTTGTACTTTTTCCCCAAGGCTCGAAAATTAAACTTCATTCTATTTCTTATGTTTTATGACATGGTGATAATTTTTCCCTTCTATGGTAATATCAAATTCTCACTCTAACATGTACTTATGAACATTAGGTATTTTTACCGATTATGTCATTTTACTCGTTTTCACATAAAATTGCTTAGCAAAAGTTGTTTAACACAATTTCAAGCTTCATATTCTACCATTAAACATCAAAATACATGCATATCATTCATGGGTAAATTTTTAAACACAAACCCTAGCTCAAATAAATGGTAGAAATAGGTAGAACATGTTACCAAGACTTCAAAAATGTAAAGAACATTAAAAACGGGGCTCGAGATCACTTACAAATGAGATTGGAAAGCTTGAAAACCCTAGCCATGGTGTTTTTCATGAGACATTCGGCCATGAGGAAGAAGATGAGAAAATTTGGCTTATTTTGGCATTTTAATTCATTTAATTACCAATTTACTAAAATGCCCTTAATGAAAAACTTTTAAAAACCTATCATACCATGTCCATTTTTGTCCACAAACTTCAAAATGGTCTAATTACCATTTAAGGACATTTAATTTAAAAACTCATAACAATTAGACACTTCTAATATGTAGAACTCAACTTTTGCATTTTTTACAATTTAGTCCTTTTGACCAAATTGAGTGCCCAAACGTCGAAATTTTCGAACGAAATTTTCACGAAATCATTCCGTGAAATCGTAGACAATACAAATATAATAAAAATGAAATTTTCCTCATCAGATTTGTGGTCCCGAAACCACTGTTCCGACTAAGCCTAAAATTAGGATGTTACATTTCTCCCCCCTTTAGGGATTTTTATCCCCGAAAATCTTACTAGAAAAGTGGTTTTGGTTTTTCACTTGGATTCCTCAATCCTATAATCGATGTCAAAGAACTTTCGCTCAAGCTGAGCTTTTACTGCCTATCTCTTTAAATTCCACATACAAAAATCATAAGTGGTATTCACTTTACAATATTTTCAATGAAACTTAATCTGTACCAGAAAGCTCATGTACTCAAAAGTCTGATCCATACCATCATGTTACATACACATTCGCACTCGAATCTTTTCGGATTCAAATAGCAAAACTAATCAGTTTATCTCGGTCTCATACTATTTATAATTCCACACAGTCCAATTAACTCTTAGTTACCTTTCATTTCAAAGCCTCCTCTGGCTTTCCCAAGAAATCATGCTATGAGTCCCTGATCTCAATCCAATTAGTGGATATTAAAATTCCATGATATCCAACATTCATAAAGAAACGAAATCCTATGAATCTGGTGAGTAGACATTTGGGTATACCAGTATAATTTACACATCTCATAACGTTTAACAACACTTCATATTACTTTCCTCTTTCAAGGATAGGAACAATCCAGACAAGAAAATCCATATTAACCTTTTCTATTTCCATTCTAATTCCCAAACGGCAAAAATAATTCTGATGATTCTTACTATATGTCTTTAAACTTTTGAACATTTCAAGAATTTGTACTCAAAGATAAACAATGATCGTTTCAGCATTTTTAAATACCCAGACTATCTTCACAGTATCAATATCAGATCTTCTTATGGCATGCGGTTCTTCTAGGAAACATACACTTCTTAATTAGACTATTCATCTTTTTACCCGTGAAGAAATAAAATCTTATTCTCAAGCATTAACATTTCATTATATTCTAAACACATATTCCATACAGATTGAACAATCAAGTCGACCTTATTCATCTGTAATTGATATTTCAAGAAATTCTCTCTTCTAGTCAACAGAACGATTCAACATGCATCATTCTAAATTCACTCATCATGCCAATTGAAGACCATAACATATGCATTAGCATAAGTAATATTGATACCTCATCTGAGTACATTAACTCTGATTAACTTACTTGAGAAAGGAAATCCACCATACACATTGGGACTTGAAATTTCACCACATTATCAGGATCAATTAAGAGGTATAGTCATATTTGTTCTTTATATACATCAATCATAAGTTAGAGGTCATGCTCTAAATGCAAGCCATGATCAACAAGTTACAAGATAAAATATCCAGAAAACCCAAGATAGAGAAATCTGAAACGGAGAAGCCCAAAATAAAGAAATCCAAGATAAAGAAATCCAATTTACAGTATTGCATCAGAAGACCGAGAACCAGACTCATAAAAATATGAAAGACCCCAATGGTTTTTCAAAGAAAAGAAATCCAAAATAACATCATTCCAAACCACTGAGAACAAATACGACTGGAACTATATGCTTCTCATATATATATAAAATCAATCAGAGCAATGATCGGTAGAAATAGAATCATGGCACCATACACAATCTCTCATCGATTCCCAATAGACGGAATATAACAAAATACCAGAGAAAAACATAATCATGCAGATTATAATCCAATCAGACTAACAACACATTCGTGTAACGTTAAGATCAGGGAACATTTTCATATTTCGAACATTATTCCTTTAACTATTTCTGCCATCCCAAATTCCATAATATTTCTTTCACTAAGAAAACCAGTTCATGGGGGAATTTCAATCAATACATTTCTCGACGTCATACCAGGATAGATCGTTTTACCAAAATTAACCTTTTTTACTAACTACGATGTTGCGAAAGTTAAACAATCTTTCGGTCAATCCATATCTTTCTAGCTCATGTCTGTACTTATCAACTCATTCTCAATCTCTAATCATGCTTATAACCATTCCATCATTGAACTCTTTGGTTTCTCACCTGGAAACTCATTCAACATAAATCTCAGGAATCCATTATAAAACACCACTTTGGTAAGGGGGAAGGGGTCGTAGGGCCTTTGACTCAACTCTCATATACATATACATGCAGCACAATTTTCATCGTAGCAATCATATCTCAATCATGTCATTCATTTTGAGTAACTAACATTCATATTGATTTAATACCTACTTTCTAGTTATCTCATTTAGTCAAGTATAATTACGCATGCATTCCATGTTTTCTGGATAACTTTACTTATCTATTCATTTAATCATATAAGTCATGCACATGATATCATACATGGGCCAACAAACACAAATAAGTTTATCACAATCCATACTTTTACCTCGTACACTATCATTTAGATATATCGTTACAATCATATGAATCAGTCAAATTAATTTAACATATTTACTTAAGCTATACGAGCTTATCAACCATGATTTTTCATATAAGCGTATGTGAATGTTCATTCCATCTATATCTTTGGTAAGTTATCTAAATACATGTATTCACTCAAGCAAATGGACCATTTACATCATAGAATTATCTATTAATCATAGATAACCTCATTTCACCACGTACACATTTCATGAATCCTTATTCGTACCTTTCCAAGTTTCAGTTCGTCATGACTATACTTTACTCGAATATTTTAGCATCACATTCAACATGGTCGGTGTAGCTCGGTTGGAGAATACCTTTGTCTAAACAAAATGGCTCTTAGACACGTCGGGAGACAGCACACTATCACGGATCGGTGGCATGTATAGCTGAACTCTGATACATATGCTAGGTTAGTCCAAGAACCAACTAAACCATAGCTTTGCACTAAATGTAAACCCCTCATCCATATCCAACTCCAGGATAGGGTTTGAGGCGTTACTAGACTTAAACATTCAAAAACATACAAAACTGGGTTACCAAATTTTGCCCAAAATTAAAACTTTTCAAACACATGCATATTGTCCCTTATACAGACCTTCGAAGCCTATAACATACATCGGGGGTGGTTCGGGACTAAACTGAGAACTTTCGAAAGTCTTTGGGCAACTTAACAATTTTCTAGCTTTGGAAAGCCACACGCCTGTGTGGGTTGGGCCGTGGTGTCGCATACGTCCGTGTGGCTTGGGACACCCCTGTGTCCTCAGCCCGTCTAACTCTCTGTTTATGACGTCAGCAACCATTTAAGGGCACACGGTCAAGGCACACACCCGTGGCCAGAGGCCGTGTCCTCCACACGGCTAAGACACACGGCCATGTCTCTACCTGTGTGGTCAAGACTTAGGCTAATTTCCAAGCCTTTTTGTCATCTTTACATACACACACATACACGATTTCAATGGTATTCATCATGTACATATGCCATATACTTCTCATACATAGTGAACAAGCACAACCACATAACCACATCACAAGACATTGACACATCATAGATAAATAGGCTTACAAGCCAAAATCATTATAAGCCATATCTCATGGCTACAAACAACAAATCAATATAAACCAATACCTTTGGCTAATCACAACAATAGTCATCATAGAAAAACTAAGTCCCTATACATGCCACTCATTTGAAAACATTTAACATACACATATCAATACTCCACGAATAATGGCTCGATAGTGTGATGCTGCCTCCGATGATCTCCAACCCCAAGCTGACCTAACAAAACTAAAAGAAATGGAAAGGAGGGAGTAAGCTTTACGCTTAGTAAGCTCGCATGAAAATAATAAGCAATGTGATAACATGCTATTTTCATTTTTTTTCTATTTATTCAAATTCCAGCTAAGCTGTTTTCTTGAGTCATAGTCATTAAATTATTTATATCCGGAGCTACAAAACTCCAAATTAAGATCTGTTAATTTTTCAAAAAACTAGACTCATATCTCTTCTTATCATAAAATTTTTAGAAGTTTTTGTCTAACCAATAACTACAGTTTATTATTCAAAATCTCCCCTATTTCGCTATTTGACAGCTTCAATCTTTCTTCACTAAAATTTATTTATCTCATAGTACAAGACTCAAATAATGTTTCTGTCTCTTTTTCTTGAAAGTAGACTCATAAAGGATTTTATTCATATAAATTTTAACTCATAATTATTTTTGTACAATTTCTAGTGATTTTCTAAAATTTAGATAGGGGAGTCTGGAATCAATCTGACTCTGTCTCACAAGAATTCAAATAATTCATGATACAGAATCCTTTTGCTTTCACCGTTTCCTTTATGTGAAACTAGACCCATTAAGATTTAATTTCATATTTTATTAACCTTCTAACTCAATTTCCACTATTTTTAGTGGATTTTCAAATTCTAACCAATGCTGCTATCCAAATCTATTTTGGTACAAAATAGTGATCACTATCATAAGATCCTTTCCAACTATCATGAACTTACCATTTCATGGATCCCTTACTCATTTTTCACAATGGAGCTTAATATAAAAGTTAGTATTTCTCATGGGCACACTTAGTCATACATTCCAAGTATAGGATAATTCCCTATCACATGCACTCAATCATCAAATTAGTCTCATGACAATGCACCTTGTAAATTTGTCTTAGAAGAGCTCATCATTTATCATTTCATTGATATACATCATATTAATCCCGTTGAGTTTTTAGGAAATTTCGATGGATTATCCATTTACCGTTAATTTATAAGAATGATCATTTCATGTATGCACTCCCGCGAACCTCACACCTTACGGCGAGATTACCAGTTCAGGCTAAGTCCCCCGTATCGTAAACTCATAAGGTGATGTTGGGATTACCAGTCTAAGCTAAATCCCTTATTGTGACAAACACCCTTACTAAGTTCAAATCTGAATTGCCAGTCCAGGCTAAATTCAAACCCTAATCGGATTACCTGTCTGGGCTAAATCCAATGCACATATATTCTTCGGGAGGCTCAATTATCCAATGGAACACCCGTCCGAGCTAGATCCTTTTCATAATTGAGATCAACGGATTACCCGTCTGGGCTAAATCCTTTCTGAAACACATGTAGGATCTCAATTGTAAATCATGGTTTATCCATCGAATTCCCTCTTTAACCTCAACCTAGACATTTTTCGACAAATCATTTTCAAAGATGCATTTCATGTAATTTCATTCCATCAATAAATGCACTTATCATGCACTCATAAATAATATATTTAGGCATGTTAGAAGTTTACTTTAAGTTATCCAAACTTACTTGTCGAAATCTCGTCAAGTACAACCGTGTAGCAATTCATACAACCTAGGTAATAGTAATTTAACACTCAATTCATGTAACAATAATTTGTCATTCAATTTCACATGACACAACAAGTATTACATTTTTCCATATCATACACACCATCCATCAACTTCTCTTAAACATATTAAATCATACAATTTATGTCATATCAATAGAGAATTACAATTCATGCATGGTATTGCATTATTATTAACACACGAACTTACCTCGATCTAGAAACGACAATTTACCATTTTAGTCCATAACATTGTATTTTCCCGATTTAAGCCCGAATCTCGATTTCCTTGATCTATAATATCACATGTAGCCTACTAATTAGTCACATTATTCATACGGGTCCAAAAATCATATTTTTACAAATTTTTACTTTGACCCCTAAACTTTTGCATATTTTCACTTTTGCCCCAATGCTCGAAAATTAAAATTCATCCTATTTTCTTATGTTTTATGTCATGCTGATAATTTTTCCCTTCTATGGCAACATCAAATTCTCACTCTAACATGTACTTATAAACATTAGGTATTTTTACCGATTATGTCATTTTACTCGTTTTCACGTAAAATCGCTTAGCAAAAGTTGTTTAACACATCAAAATAAATGCATATCATTCATGGTTAAATTTTTAAACACAAACCCTAGCTCAAATAAATGGTAGAAATAGCTAGAACATGTTACCGGGACTTCAAAAATGTAGAGAACATTAAAAATGGGGCTCGGGATCACTTACAAATGAGCTTGGAAAGCCTGAAAACCTCATCCATGGTGTTTTTCATGAGACATTCGGCCATGAGGAAGAAGATGAGCAAATTTGGCTTTTTTTGGCATTTTAATTCATTTAATTACCAATTTACTAAAATGCCCTTAACGAAAAACTTTTAAAAACCTATTGTCGAAACCATTCTTTTGAAAACAGGGATCGACTTTGTTTGAAAGTGAAAATTAAAACGGGAGTCGCCACCAATCTTTTATTAGGTGTGATCGGATCACCTTTGTTTTAATAAATCAATTTTAGTTTACTAAACTAGGGCCTTTGGTCTACAAAACTTGAGAGAATGAGTTCGGGAGTCAGTTACGTGCGAGGAAGGATTAGCACCCTCGACACGCCCAAAAATTGGTACCGAATTGATTAGTTAGTGTCTTAATGTCAAAAATTAAAAATCGGAAAGGGACTTGAAATACAATCTTTTCTATTAATACTGATTTTAAAATTCTTGAATTGGCTTAAATCGATTTGTTTAATGATTTCCTTATCTCGAGATATCGGAGTATCACATCCCGTAAGTTAGGACACAATACCATAAATTCCCGAGCACAAGGTCGTCTTTTAATTTAAATTGGAAATCCGTGTATTTCAAAACTCAAAAGGATATTTAGCTATTTAGAACCAACGAGAGAACCGAAACCCCGTAAGTTAGGGTACAATTCTTCGATGTTCCAAAATGCTAAACATTACCTTATTTATTGAAATTAATTAAAACATGAGAAAAAAATATTCCTAAAGTGAGAAATTAAAAATAGATAAACGACGCAAAAAATGATATCATTAATGAAAAATATTAACATGGAATACTAGAATATTAGAATAACAATAATAATGATATTTACAAAAAAGGAAAATAAAAACAAATCATGTACTAATAATAAAATAGGAAAAAATGATATATTTGGTAATAATAATAATATGTACATAAAAATACATATATATATATGCAAATAATAAAAATATGTAATAATAATAATATCTACAATAAAAGAAAATATTAGGAAACGTACATAAAAAATATATACATAAATTTTGTTTACAATAATAATATAAAATAATGATATATACAAAAAATATATATATATGTATATAATATAGTTATAAAAAATATATATATTAAATTCGAAATAGGTAAATAATAATAAAAAAGGTAAGAATATACCGAAGCCCCAATATTATGGATTACTGAAATTAATCTCTTTTCTTCTCGGGCTGTTGAAATGGGCCTTTGTGGGTGATCTTAACCGGATCAGATTGCTGCCAATAGAGTCAGGTTGACCCGGCCATTTTAAAATTTAAAATTTTTTATTTTTTATTTTTTATTTTTTTTAAGACCAATTTTTGTTTAGACCAATTACAAATAAAATCTACATAAAATATACAAAATCCAAATTACTTCAACCCAACATAAACCAATCTCAGCCCACTAACTTAATAATCCAACACAACCAACCCAACCCACTAATTAACCCAAACTAAATTTAACCTATCAAACCTTACATAAACCAACCCATTAACTAAAATATTTCTTTTTTTAATACTAAACCCCCCTCAAAACAAACAGATCTCCAGCAGCAAACAAAGAAAGAAATAAGAGATCCAAGCTTCAAGCCGCCGAACCCCTCTTTCTCCTTCCAACGTGCGCGCCACTAACAGCCATCGTATGCGCCGCGTGAAATCAAGCTATGGGTAGTTGAGGTTTGGGTTTTGGGGTGGCTTATAATCGATTGGCTAGGGTATTTAGAGTGGGTTTCGGTTTGGGAGCTTGTTTGTGGTGTTAATGGTGGTTAGTCCTTGGTTGCTTGGTTGCTTGCCGGATATTGAAGTTTTTTCTTGCTTAGATTGCTGAATGTTCCTTTTTATGGTTTTTTTTTGCTGGAAAGTTTTTTTGCTGGAATTTTTTTTGCTGGAATTTTTTTTTTGCTCTTTTTTCTCAAAATGGGAGAATCATTTCTTTTTGGTGTGGTCTCCTCCTTTATTTCTACCATTTTTTATGCCATTTGCAAGTAGTGGGTGAAGAAGGAACAACCACCCATGTTTTTGGCCTGAAAATCTGGGAAGTGGGTGCCCCAAATCACGTAATCTGTCTGAAGGACCAAATCACAAATGCAGCAAAACTTCTAGGGCTAAATGTAATTTTTAGAAAATTTAGGGTTAAAATGTAATTTAAGGAAAGTTTAAGGTTCTAAGTGAAATTTAAAGAAAAGTTTAGGGGTCAAAATGCAATTTTTTATTTTTTAGTTTTTTTTGAAATTTTGTAAATTAAACACGAATTCTAGTCGGACAAAAATTTAGTGCTTACAGCTGCCCCTCTTTGCTCATCGTTGTGAAACAAGGATAGTGCAAAGGCTTAAAAGCACTAAATTTTGTTCAAATGTCCAATCTTTATTCTTTATTGAAAAACAAGAAATTGAAAATAGCTCGGGATGCTACCCGAAGTTTAACTCACCTTTCGAATTATGAATTGATTTTTAAAAAAGCCAAAAAATTGAAAATACCTCAGTGTGTGACCTGAGGCTTAACTCACCTCTCGCAATACGAGTTGATTTTTTTGACAACAGAAATTGAAATTACCTCAGCGTGTCCTGAGGCTCAACTCACCTCTCGCAATATGAGTTGATTTTTTTTGAAAGATAAAAATTGAAAATACCTCAGCATGTCTTAAGGCTCAACTCATTTCTCACAATATGAGTTGATTTTTCTTTTGAAAAACAGAAATTGAAAATACCTCAGCATGTCTTGAGGCTCAACTCATTTCTCGCAGTATAAGTTGAATTTTGAAAATAGAAATTGAAATTACCTCAACGTGTCTTGAGGCTCAACTAATTTCTTGCACTATGAGTTGAATTTTGAAAACAGAAATTGAAAATACCTCAACGTGTCTTGAGGCTCAACTCATTTCTCGCAATATGAGTTGAATTTTGAAAACAGAAATTGAAAATACCTCAACGTGTCTTGAGGCTCAACTCATTTCTCGCAATATGAGTTGATTTTTGAAAAACATAAATTGAACAGAAATTGAAAATACCTCAACGTGTCTTGAGGCTCAACTCACCTCTCGCAATATGAGTTGATTTTTTGAAAAGCAGAAATTGAAAATACCTCAATGTGTCTTGAGGCTCGACTCATTTCTCGCAATATGAGTTGAATTTTGAAAACAGAAATTGAAATTACCTCAACGTGTCTTGAGGCTCAACTCATTTCTTGCAATATGAGTTGAATTTTTGAAACAGAAATAAAAGCATCAGAATACCAAAACATGTTATCTGGTGGAACTCAGGTGTATTTTCCTTTAATTCAGTACAGCTATCATCACGTCCTCTCGCTCTACTGGAGTACCTGTAGATGTCATGCATAACGTTATCATGATATGCATATGTTTGCCTTAAATGCCTTTATGCCTACATGATTATGCTATGCGCCTTTGGCATGTTTCTCTTATGTCCTTTTTCGTCACGATTTTTTTGTGATGATCTGCATTCATTTCTTCGGCTCTTGACTTTCTATTTAGGCCCTGTACCTATCCTCAAGCTTTACAAGTAATCAACGTTTCTCAGATGCCCCTGGTTGAACTTTGTCCTTACCTTGAGACTCTTGTACTTATCAAATTCTTATCCGGGTAATGCTCAACATTTATTTTGTCTAGAGTATGTCATTTCACTATTTATCATTTAAATAAACCACATAATGAGATACATGAAAATGGTCAGGTAGGGGTAAAGGGACACCTCACATTTATTTATTTCAAATGTAGCAAACAAAGAAAATTAACCAATGATAGTGAAAAAGTGTCATAAAGAGAAAAAGGGATCGCATTCAACGGATACAAATGCCCTAGATATTCAACACATGAACTCTTCCATGTTTCTTATCAAGAATCTTTTCAAGCATGGCTTCTTGCGTAGAAGATTTCGAGCTACTGTAAAATGCCTCAAATGCTGTAGTCTCGCTATTTGACCCAACCGCCTTGCTCTTTAAGCCCGGGTTTGCTTCATTAGAATGCCCTTTCGGGTTTTCATTCTAATCCTTTGTGTTAATCAAGACACCCTTTTCGAGTTTTCACCTTGATCCCTTTTTTAGGCATAATAGTTCTTCACAGGATCTGAATTAACTGGATTAGGTAACTCCTTCCCATCCATCTCAATGAGAATCAAAGCTCCACCCGAGAATGCCTTCTTTACGACGTATGAACCTTCCCAATTTGGTGCCCATTCTCCTCGTAAGTCCTTCTGTATTGGGAGAATCTTTCTCAGCACGAGTTCTCCTTCATGAAATTCTCTTGGCCGTGCTTTCTTGTCATGGGCCGCGATCATTCTCTTCTGGTACATCTGTCCGTGACAAATTGCCTTTAAACGTTTTTCTTCGATGAGGTTTAACTGGTCATATCGAGCTCGAACCCATTCTGCCTCCTCTAGTTTCGACTCCATTAAGACTCGTAAAGAGGGGATTTCAACTTTGATGGGTAGCACAACCTCCATTCTATAGACCAGAGATAAAGGAGTTGCTCCCGTAGATGTCCGCACAGATGTGCGATATGCATACAAAGCAACTGGTAGCTTTTCGTGCCAGTCTTTATATATCTCGGTCATTTTTCCAATAATCTTCTTAATGTTCTTATTAGCCACTTCAACAGCTCCGTTCATTTTCGAGCGATAGGGCGATAAGTTATGATGCTTTATTTGAAATTACTCACACACTTTCTTCATCATCTTGTTGTTCAGATTCAAAGAATTATCTGAAATGATTCTTTCAGGCAAACCATATCGGCAAATGATTTCCTTTTTCAAAAACTTGCAAACTGCAGTCTTCGTCACCTTGGTAAATGAAGCGGCTTCTATCCATTTTGTGAAGTAATCAATAACCATAAAAATGAATCGGTGTCCATTAGAAGCTTTTGGGGAAATTAGCCCTATAACATCCAAGCCCCACATAGAAAAGGGCCACGGAGAAGTCATGACGTGAAGGGGCAAAGGGGCTACATGAATTTTATCACCATAAATTTGACATTTGTGACATTTTCGTGCGAAATTAATGCAGTCACTTTCCATCGTCAGCCAGTAATAGCAGAGTCTCATAATCTTCCTGGCCATAGTGAAACCATTGGCATGTGTCCCGCAAATTCCTTCATGGACATCTTCAAGTATTTTTCTGGCTTCAACAGCATCTACGCATCTCAAGAGCACCTGATCTTTTCCTCTTTTGTACAGGATATCCCCATCAAGAACGAATCCCGCTGCCATTCTTTTGATTGTTCTTTTGTCGTTCTCATTTGCTTGTTCGGGATACTTTTGATTCTTGATATATTCTAAGACATCATGGAACCATGATCGTCCATCTGGCTCTTTTTCAATGCTGAAACAATGTGCAGGGACTTCATATATGCTTATTTGAAGAGGCATTATTTTTGTTTCTCTGTTTTCTTTGAACATTGAAGCCAAAGTGGCCAGGGCATTAGCGAATTGGTTTTCTTCTCATGGGAGGTAATTAAAAGTTATTTCTTCGAATTCTTTAATTAGCTCTGCCACTAGATCACTGTATTTGACCAGTTTCGAATCTTCCACTTTCCAATCTCCACGGATTTGGTATATCACCAAGGCTGAGTCTCCGTATACCTCTAAAGTTTTGATGTTTCGTCCAATTGCTGCACGAAGTCCCATGATACAAGCTTCATATTCTGCTATGTTATTGGTACAGAAGAAGTTTAGCCTAGCAGTGAATGGGTAATGGTTCCCTTTTGGCGATACTAAGACTGCTCCAATCCCATGTCTCAATGCGTTCGATGCACCATCAAAGCTCATCTTCCATGCTTTCTCTTTTGATGACTCGCACTCTTTTTCTGTAACGCACATCAAGTCTTCATCCGGGAAATCAAATCTCACTGGCTCGTATTCTTCTGTTGTTCGAGTGGCTAAGA
Organism: Gossypium hirsutum; assembly: GCF_007990345.1. Lineage (NCBI taxonomy): Eukaryota > Viridiplantae > Streptophyta > Magnoliopsida > Malvales > Malvaceae > Gossypium > Gossypium hirsutum. Next base: position 56,427,894 of record NC_053424.1, read on the forward strand.
AGTCAGCTATTGCACTCCCCTTTATCGACTTCTAACTTACATAGGCAATGTAGTATTCCAATAGGAGGATCTGCCATCGTGCTATTCTTTTTGAGAGTGCCGGTGATTCCATCATGTATTTTATTGGGTCCAGTGTTTAGATTATCCATATCGTATGATACAACATATATTGCCTGAGTCTCCGACCCAAACCAGAGCGCAACAGTATTTTTCAATAGATGAATACTTTGCCTCATATTCAGTGAACTTTTTGCTGAGGTAGTAGATCGCCTTTTTTTTCTTTCCTGACTCGTCGTGTTGACCCAGTACGCAACCCATTGAATTTTCGAACACAGTCAAATACAATATCAATGGTCTTTCCGGAGTTGGCGGTACCAGCACTGGAGGACTAGACAAATATTTTTTATTTTATCAAAGGTTATTTAGCATTCCTCATTCCATTCTCTTGGGTTATATTTTCGAAGAAGTCGAAAGATTGGGTCACATTGGTTGGTAAGTTCAGTGATGAATCAGGCTATGTAGTTTAGCCTTCCCAAAAATCCTCTGACTTCCTTTTGCGTACGCGAATGTGGTAACTCTTGAATGACTTTTATTTTATCTAGATCGACCTCGATACCTCTTTCACTGACAATGAAGCCTAGAAACTTTCCCGAGGTAGCCCCAAACGTACATTTGGCTGGATTGAGCTTTAGCTGGAACTTTCTCAGTCTGTCGAACAACTTCTTGAGGTTCACTACATGCTTTTCTTCCCCTCGAGATTTAGCAATCATATCGTCGATGTAGACCTCTATTTCTTTGTGCATCATGTCATGGAATAACGTCACCATAGCCCTCTGATATGTTGCCGCAGCATTCTTTAACCCAAATGGCATTACTTTGTAGCAGAGCGTTCCCCATATCATTATGAAGGTAGTTTTCTCCATATCTTCCGGGGCCATTTTGATCTGATTGTACCCCGAGAATCCATCCATGAAGGAAAATAACGAATGTTTTGCCGTGTTATCCACCAATGTGTCAATGTGCAGTAAGGGGAAGTTATCTTTAGGACTTGCTCGATTCAGGTCACGATAATCCACACACATTCATACTTTTTCGTCTTTCTTTGATACCAGGACTATGTTAGCCACCCATTCTGGATATTTGGAGGCTCGTAGGAAGCCAGCATCAAATTACTTCTTGACTTCCTCTTTTATTTTCAACAACATCTCAGGTCTCATCCGTCTTAGCTTTTGTTGAATGGGTTTGCATTTTGGCTTTAATGGGAGCTTATGAACCACTACATCTTCATCCAATCCTGGAATTTCTTGATATGACCATGCAAATACATCATTATACTTGCGGAGCAAAGCAATCAAATTATGCTTGGTGCCCCCTGAAATAGAGGTCCCAATCTTCACTTCTTGCTTCATTTCTTCAGTTCCCAAATTTATTGTTTCAACAGATGCTTGATGAGGCAAAATCTGTTTATCCTCTTGTTCCACCATTCTTAGCAAGTCAGGAGACGGGACATAGTCTTCAGCATTTTCTTCGGCTTCTAATTCTCCTAAAAAAACAGCCTTCTCAAAATCGATTTCAGGACTCGTAACGGGTTTGTTCATGCTGTTGACATCTGAGCACCTGAAAGTTGAATAAAAAAGGAGACTATAGAGGGGCATCCAAGTATTGTAACCAACAAACGAAATGTTATGGCATGGCATGAGGCAAATGTAAGGACAGGCTATGAAATGAGAAAATGATTATGAAATTAGTGATAATGCGAAAGATCATGACAAAATGCATCTTCATTGATATTCATTTGAATGATAAAGAGCGAATGCAATCTCTTACAAAAGAATTCTATTATATCTAAGGACACAATAGAATATTAATGTTTGAGCATTACTCTGAAGACTTATAAACTACAAGAAGGTCCTTGGCAGTCCAATTGTTCAACATGAAACCAGGGGGACAAAGGCGTATCCTTGAGACATCTTTACTTGTGTCAGCTCCTTTGTCAATGACATTTATACTGATGTTTTGAAAACCCTTTTCGATCATTAACATTGTGCCTTGTACATTGTCCTGCCTCAGGTATATCATTCCCGCAGACGTAAATGCTCTTGACAAAGGAGGGAATTCCATAGGCTCCCATTCTAGTTCTCGGCCTAAGGTTCTCGCGATCCTTCTTTCTTGATCTTTCTTCCACTGTCTTCTTCTTTGACGCATGTCCGGCTGGAACCCCAAACCGTATCGGGCCTTGTGGTGCACTGGTTTTAGAGCCCTGACTATTCATTGTAGATATCTCCCTAAACCTCTTCTCGCTCGAGCTCCCCTTCCTACAGTCAACTTGACACCCATTCTAGTATTTCTCGACAATTTAGGCATGGGAATTTTGTTTCCCTCAGTGACGAATGTGGCATTGACGAATTCAAGGGATCGGAAGGAGCATTCCACTGTGTCCTTACTCACTTCAAGGTATGGCGCATCAGCAGAGATACATGCGACAATGTCTTCTTCTCCCTCGACAGTGACCAAACAACCATCCATGATAAATTTCACCTTTTGATGGAGGGATGATGGGACCGCTCCAGCAGAATGGATCCAGGGTCTTCCAAAAAGGTAGTTATATGAGGGTGTAATGTCCATGACTTGGAACTCGACATCATATATGTAGGGACCTACTTCCAGAGGGATCTTAATTTTTCCCATGACTTCACGCCTTGTCCCGTCGAATGCTCTTACCGTAGAATGATAGGGCCTTAAATGGGACAGATCCATCGGAATTCTAGAAAGCGTGCTAAAGGCATAATATTGAGTGCCGACCCATTATCGATGAGCACGTTCAGTATTATGTAGCCCTTACAGCGAGTCGTAATATGCAGTGCTTTCACTGAGCCTCTACCGTTGGGTGGTATTTCATCATCACTAAAAGAAATGAAATTATCTGCGTTTAGATTATTCACCCATCTATCAAGCTTCTCAACGGATATATTATTTGCCACGTAAGCTTGATTCAACACCTTCAGCAAAGCGTTCCGGTGTGGCTCCGAATTTAATAGCAGAGATAAAACCGAGATTCGTACTGATTGCTTATTCAATTGTTCCACCACATTGTATTCACTGTGTTTGATAAATTTTAAGAACTCCTGTGCTTCATCCTCATCCACAGGCTTTTTAGTTTCTTGCACCGGTGGAATTTCTTGCTCGACTTCGGCCTCATGCATCACTGCTTTCCCTTTTTGCTTCCAGTCACTGTTCTTTTTCACTAGTTCGACCTCTTTCGAATAACATCTTCCACTACGAGTGAAATGACCTATCTCCCTAACACTTTCAGTCATGGCTTTGGGTTTTTCATCTTCAGGTGTGACGATATTGATGTCGTATTTCCATGGTACGGCTTTGTCGTCCTTGTACGGGAAAGGAGACAGTACTTCGATTATCATTTTTGGTTTCACCGGCTCCTTCGTCGCGTCATAATAAATTACCAACGGTCGATCCGCGCTATAAGGGGGACCTGATGACTGGTTGTCAGAGGCGCATATTTCTCTTTCGTTGGCCTCTTCTCTCTTATTAAGGACCTTAATCTCCTTATTATCCATCCGGTCTTGAAGTAACCTTTTAAATTCCTCACACGATTGAATGTCGTGCCCTACAATTCCATGGAAATCACAAAAAACCTGACCTTCTTCTCTGAGATTATCGTCGAGGCGACAGAGCAATCCCTTCTTAACCAGTGCTTCCCAGATTTTCTACAGAGGCGTCCTTATTTTTGAAACACATCTTCTGACTTGCCATTCCCCTTCTTTCCCTACTGCGCCCACATTTCATTCGGTATGGTTAGGGAACGGGTTCCCAGTTGCGTTACTGGCACTATCGAATCGTAGGATACTCGCATCAATGAGTCCTTAAACTCTCCTCTTAAAGGCTAGGTAGTTTTCCGTGGAATGTCCCTGGTTTCCCCCAGGGTATGCACAACTAGCGTTTGGATCGTACCATTTCGGGTACGGGGGTTTCAGGGGTTTCATGTAAAAAGGGGATACGACATGTGCGTCGAACAAAATATGGTACAACTCCCTATACGAGATTGGGGTGGACACGAACTGGGGTTTTCTCGAGTTCAGTCTCAGACTGGGTCCTTGCCTTTGGAAAACCTGATAGCTGGTAGTTTCCTTCGAACGACCCTTGTTATACCTACTCGCATCATTCGATTCATTTTTCTTCTTCTCCGGGGCCTTTAAAGTCCACTCTCCCTTTTCTTTCATATTTGCCAGAATAACTAGTTTGGCTCGATCATTTTCTGGGTTAAAACCTAAACCTATCGGGAAGTTCGACAGTACCGAGGCATCAGTCCGATATTGGGGTCCGATAATGACGGGTGCCCCTTGCATGTTTGGTTGGGTCAGGACGCTTACTGGGGCAAGACTTGGGAAATAGACGATGTCTTCATCATCCTCACTATTAACCACTGGGCTACTCTTTTTTTCAAATTCTTTGGCCAGTAAATGGGTTAACTGGCCCATCATATTTTTTTGGAGTTCCAGCATTTGTTCTCGCATATCTTGTTAAATTTGGATCAATTGCTCTTGCATCCGTATTTGCCTTTGCTCTATTCTTTCCAACCTTTGGTCCATATCCTTTGTCGGTTCTGAAATAATTTTACCTAATTAGGGTCTTTTAATGAAAGTTTAATGCAAATGATGCAATGCAAATGTATGGAATGAATGCAAAAGAAAGGAAGGCGTTGATTCTGAATTCAATTCCATTAGAACAATTTTCTAGAAAACAAATTCCCTTACATGAAAATAGATTACATATGCGATCTTGCCCTTCATAGTCCAAGTAAATGCTGATCTTTTCTTCATGGTCGAATCTTGTAAATTCTCCAAAATATGCCTTTGCTAGCTCATTGCTACTTAATCTGAGCCTCGATCTTTTGCTCACTTATCTCCATGATATTCATCAAAAAGTACCGGCTCTCGGATAATCTTCGTCGGTAATTAAATCCAGTCATGTATTCCTTCGTGGACTTCTAGCTTTCTCTCGTCATGCACTTGGATAACCTTTGTTGGCTTGAATCTTCGGCAATTACATCATGTATTCCTCCGTGGACATCAACTTTCTCTCGTCGTGTTTATTTGGACTATATTTAGACGACCGCACTATAATTCACTTTATCAAAAAATTTGTTTCCTTATGACAAACTATTCTATTAAGGAATCGAATTTCGAATCAACACATTCTTTTCTTTGATGTAATGTAATGCAAATGCATTAATGTAAAAAAAAGGAAGGCATTGATTCTAAATTTAATTTCATTAGAATAACTTTTCTAGAAAGCAAATTCCTTTACATAAAACGGACTACATATACGGCTTTTCTTTCATATTCCAAGTGAAGACCCCTATCTTCCTCTTCATATCCGTATCTTATGGTCGAGTTTGACGAATTCTCCAAGAGATGTCTATATTAACTCCTTTTTTTCTCAATCCAGGCTGCGACTCGTTGCTCACTTATTACTGTGATACTTGTTAGCTCCTTTAAGAAGGTCAAGATGTGACGGCTCTCGAATAGTCTTTGTCAGTTTCTGTCTTCAGGTAATGAAGCAAAGTGTTGTATTTCTTCACGGGCTATCAGTCTTCTTTCATGTGTTCACTTGGACCATATTTAGACAACCGTATTATAATCCAATTTATCAAAAAATTCGTTTTCTTATGACAAACTGCTCTATTTAGCAATCAAATATGAATCAATACCTCTTTTCTATAATGATGTAATGCAATGCATTTATATAAAAAAACAAAAACAAAACACGTTAGCACAGGAGAAATAAATCAAATAAAACACCTAGTCGGGTGACTGCTAGGAGTTCGGAGTGGTTTTACCTAGGGTGAGCTCCTAGGTCTCTCTATATGCTGCTTTGTTCTAAAGTAGGGGTACCCAAACCGGCATATTCCGCGATCCTCACCCATTATAGGTTCATACAGACTGAGTTTGATTCAGGGGAATACATTTCCATAAGGCTATACGGAGGTGAAAACCTCACGAAGACGCAGGTACGGATGTATCCCGAAAGCGATCCACTATCCTATACGGAGGTAAAGACCTCACGAAGGAGTAGTTTTTCACTTCCACTTAAGAGGGTGAAATTGACCAATAATACGATGCGATATGCAAAGATACCTCAAAGAATTAAACCACTTAAAGCAAGCATATTATGAAGAGAGTCGTGAAAATAACAGACAACGTGCAATGCAGTAAATTTAAAACCGATTTTTGATTTTTGACAAAAGACAAAAATAATCAATTTAAGGCTCGACTCTCGAGGTCCCCAATGGAGTCGCCAAGCTGTCGAAACCATTCTTTTGAAAACGGGGATCGACTTTGTTTGAAAGTGAAAATTAAAACGGGAGTCGCCACCAATCCTTTATTAGGTGTGATCGGATCACCTTTGTTTTAATAAATCAATTTTAGTTTACTAAAACAGGGCCTTTAGTCTACGAAACTTGAGAGAATGAGTTCGGGAGTCAGTTACGTGCGAGGAAGGATTAGCACCCTCGACACGCCCAAAAATTGGTACCGAATTGATTAGTTAGTGTCTTAATGTCAAAAATTAAAAATCGGGAAGGGACTTGAAATACGATCTTTTCTATTAATACTGATTTTAAAATTCTTGAATTGGCTTAAATCGATTTGTTTAAAGATTTCCTTATCTCAAGATATCAGAGTATCACATCCCGTAAGTTAGGACACAATACCATAAATTCCCGAGCACAAGGTCGTCTTTTAATTTAAATTGGAAATCCGTGTATTTCAAAACTCAAAAGGATATTTAGCTATTTAGAACCAATGAGAGAACCGAAACCCCGTAAGTTAGGGCACAATTCTTCGATGTTCCAAAATGCGAAACATTACCTTATTTATTGAAATTAATTAAAACATGAGAAAAAATATTCCTAAAGTGAGAAATTAAAAATAGATAAACGACGCAAAAAATGATATCATTAATGAAAAATATTAACATGGAATACTAGAATATTAGAATAACAATAATAATGATATTTATAAAAAAGAAAATAAAAACAAATCATGTACTAATAATAAAATAGGAAAAAAATGATATATTTGGTAATAATAATAATATGTACATAAAAATACATATATATATGCATATAATAAAAATATGTAATAATAATAATATCTACAATAAAAGAAAATATTAGGAAACGTACATAAAAATATATACATAAATTGTTTTTACAATAATAATATAAAATAATGATATATACAATATATATATGTATATAATATAGTTATAAAAAATATATATATTAAATTCGAAATAGGTAAATAATAATAAAAAAGGTAAGAATATACCGAAGCCCCAATATTATGGATTACTGAAATTAATCTCTTTTCTTCTCGGGCTATTGAAATGGGCCTTTGTGGGTGATCTTAACCGAATCAGATTGCCGCCAATAGAGTCAGGTTGACCCGACCATTTTAAAATTTAATATTTTTTTATTTTTTATTTTTTTTAAGACCAATTTTTGTTTAGACCGATTACAAATAAAATCTAAATAAAATATACAAAATCCAAATTACTTCAACCCAACATAAACCAATCTCAGCCCACTAACTTAATAATCCAACACAACCAACCCAACCCACTAATTAACCCAAACTAAATTTAACCCATCAAACCTTACATAAACCAACCCATTAACTAAAATATTTCTTTTTTTAATACTAAACCCCCCTCAAAACAAACAAATCTCCAGCAGCAAACAAAGAAAGAAAGAAGAGATCCAAGCTTCAAGCCGCCGAGCCCCTCTTTCTCCTTCCACCGTGCGCGCCACCAACAGCCATCGTATGCGCCGCGTGAAATCAAGTTATGGGTAGTTGAGGTTTGGGTTTTGGGGTGGCTTATAATCGATTGGCCCGTGTATTTAGAGTGGGTTTCGGTTTGGGAGCTTGGTTGTGGTGTTAATGGTGGTTAGTCCTTGGTTGCTTGGTTGCTTGCCGGATATTGAAGTTTTTCTTGCTTAGATTGCTGAATGTTCCTTTTTTTGGTTTTTTTTTTTGCTGGAAATTTTTTTGTTGGAATTTTTTTTTTGCTTTTTTTTCTCAAAATGGGAGAATCCTTTCTTTTTAGTGTGGTCTCCTCCTTTATTTCTACCCTTTTTTCTTTTTTATGCCATTTGCAAGTAGTGGGTGAAGAAGGAACAACCACCCATGTTTTTGGCCTGAAAATCTGGGAAGTGGGTGCCCCAAATCACATAATCTGTCTGAAGGACCAAATCACAAATGCAGCAAAACTTCTGGGGCTAAATGTAATTTTTAGAAAATTTAGGGTTAAAATGTAATTTAAGGAAAGTTTAGGGGTTTAAGTGAAATTTAAAGAAAAGTTTAGGGGTCAAAATGTAATTTTTTTATTTTTTTATTTTTTTTGAAATTTTGTAAATTAAACACGAATTCTAGTCGGACAAAAATTTAGTGCTTACACCTATCATACCATGTCCATTTTTTCCACAAACTTCAAAATGGTCTAATTACCATTTAAGGACCTTTAAGTTAAAAACTCATAACAATTAGACACTTCTAATATGTAGAACTCAACTTTTTCACTTTTTACAATTTAGTCCTTTTGACCAAATTGAGTGCCCAAACGTCAACAATTTCGAATGAAATTTTCAAGAATTCATTCTATGAAATCGTAGACCATAAAAATATAATAAAAATGAAATTTTCCTTATCGAATTTGTGGTCCCAAAACCATTGTTCCGTCTAGGCCCACAATCAGGATGTTACACAAAGTCTTCAAACAGAGGTAAAACTTGTAACTTCTGCAAGAAGAAAGGGCACATTAAATCTAAGTTCTATAAGCTACAGAACTAGATTAAAAGGGAGGTTGCGAATCAAAGGGAAAACAACCAGAAAATTTTGGTGAAGCTGATGATGTAGAAGACTACAGCAATGGTGAACTTCTAGTCGCTTCAGTCAATAATTCTAAAGTGAGCGAGGAGTGGATACTTGATTCAGGCTGCACCTTCCACATGAGTCCCAATCAGAATTGGTTTACAACTTATGAAACAGTGTTTGAAGGTGTTGTTTTGATGGGAAATAATGCTTCGTGTAAAATCGCAGGTATTGGAACAATTAAAGCTAAGATGTTTGATGGAGTTGTTAGAACACTTAGTGACGTACGACATGTTCTAGAATTGAAAAGAAATTTAATTTCATTGAGTACTCTTGATTCAAAAGGGTACAGATACACAACTGAAAGTGGGGTTTTAAAGATTTCCAAAGGTTCCCTTGTTGTGATGAAAGGATAGAGAAAGACTGCCAAATTGTATGTTTTGCAGGGTTCTACTGTTACTGGTGATGCAGCTGTCGCTTCCTCTTCCTTGTCAGATGATGATATTACTAAACTTTGGCATATACGCCTAGGGCATATAAGTGAGAATGGCATGACAGAATTGAGCAAAAGAGGACTTCTTGATAGGTAAGGAATTTGCAAACTGAATTTCTGCGAGCACTATGTTTTTGGGACGCAAAAGAGAGTTCGATTCACCAGAGGAATCCATAAGACAAAGGGAACGTCAGAGAATATTCATTCTGATATGTGGGGGCCATCTAGAGTGCCTTCGAGAGGTGGAGCTAATTATATGCTAAGCTTTATTGATGATTTTTCCAGAAAAGTTTGGGCGTTCTTTTTGAAGCAGAAAAGCGATATGTTTTCCTTATTTAAGTCTTGGAAAATCATGATTGAAAAATAGACAGGAAAACAAATAAAATACCTCTGCACAGACAATGGCTTAGAGTTCTGTTCTGATGAGTTTAATAGATTGTGCAAGTCAGAAGGGATCGTGAGATACTTGACAGTTCGCCATACTCCACAGCAAAATGGCGTTGCAGAACGGATGAATAGAACAATCATGGAGAAGGTTTGATGTATGTTGTCAAATGTCAACTTACCAAAGTTTTTTTGGGTCGAAGCAGCCTCTACTGCATTTTTTTGATCAATCGATCCCCATCAGTTGCCATTGAGAAAAAGACTCCATAAGAGGTATGCTGTGGTAATCCTGCTAATTATTCTGATTTAAAGATCTTTGGGTGTCCTGCATATGCTCATATTGATAATGGAAGATTGAAACTGAGATCAATTAAATGCGTTTTTCTTGGTTATAAAACTGGTGTAAAAGGGTATAAGTTATGGTGTCCTGAAAATAAAAAAGTTTTGATTAGAAAAGATGTTTTTTGATGAAACTGCTATGCTAGCTAACTTATCTCTTAAAGACTCTTCCAATAAAGAAAATCAAAAGCAGGTGGAGCATCAGATTAATACCGAGTCGACTCCTCAAGCTAGTACAAAAATTGAGAATAGAGTTGCTTCTTCACCACAATATTCTATCGCCAAAAATAGAACTAAAAGAGAAATTAAACCTCCAAAGAAGTATGCCGAGCCTGATCTAGTTGCTTATGCTTTAAATATGGCTGAAGATATAGATGCGGGTCAAGAGCCATCTAATTATTCTGAGGTGGTTAACTGTGAAAACTCAGAAAAGTGGATGTTTTTTATGAAAGAGGAGATGGAATCACTCCACAAAAACCGAACATGGGATCTTGTGAAACTTCTTAAAGGTAAAAAGGCTGTTCGTTGTAAATGAGTGTTTAAAAAGAAAGAAAGGACTCTAGGAGTTGAAGAACCCAGATATAAAGCAAGGCTTGTTGCAAAGGGTTACAGTCAAATTCCAGGAGTGGACTTCACAGATGTGTTCTCCCCAGTTGTTAAGCATAGTTTGATTCGAGCTTTGCTAGGTATTGTGGCCATGCATGATTTGGAGCTTGAGCAGTTAGATGTAAAAACTGTATTTTTGCATGGAGAACTTGAGGAGGATATTTACATGCAACAACCAGAGGGTTTTACAGTCTTAGAAAAAGAGGACTATGTTTGCTTGCTGAAAAAGTCCCTTTACGGTTTAAAACAGTCACCAAGACAGTGGTACAAGAGGTTTGATTCCTTTATGACTTCTCATGATTTCAAAAGAAGTAGTTTTGATAGTTGTGTTTACTTTAAGAAAAACAGTGATGGTTTTATTGTGTATCTACTTTTTTATGTTAATGACATGTTGATAGCAGCCAAAGATAAAGGAGAGATAAGAAAGGTCAAAGCCCAACTAAGTGAAGAATTTGAGATGAAAGATTTAGGACTAGCAAAGAAGATACCTGGTATAGAGATTCTTAGAGATAGAAAAGCAAGTAAATTGTACCTAAGTCAGATGGGGTACATTGAGAAAGTTCTTTGCAGGTTCAATATGCAGAGTGCTAAGCCTGTTAGTACTCCTATAGCAGCCCATTTTAGACTTTTATTAGCTTTGTCTCCACAATCAGATGATGAGATTAAGTACATGTCACATGTTTCATACTCTGGTGCAGTGGGATCTTTCATGTATGCTATGGTTTGTTCACGTCCAGATTTATCATATGTAGTCAGTGCAGCAGATACATGGTGAATCCCGGTGAGAACACTGGAAAGTAGTTCAATGGATTTTAAGATACTTACGAGGTACTACTGATGTTTGCTTACAGTTTGGAAGAACTAGAGATGGAGTCATTGGGTATGTTGATGCTGATTTTGCTGGAGACCTTGATAGAAGTAGATCTCTCACAGGTTATGTCTTTACAATTAGAGGTTGTGCAATCAGTTGGAAAGCCACTTTGCAAACTACAGTCGCTTTGTTTACTACTGAAGCTGAGTACATGGCGATTACTGAGGCTTGTAAATATCGTTGAAGGGACTCTTTAGTAAACTCAATAAAGACCTTCAAATCAGCACAGTATTTTGTGACAGTCAGAGTGCCATCTTTCTTACAAAAGATCAAATGTTTCATGAGAGAACAAAACACATTGATGTTCGGTACCATTTTGTTCGTAATATTATTGCTCGTGGTGATATTGTTGTGAGCAAAATTAGTACTCATGAAAATCCTGCAGATATGATGACTAAGTCACTTCCTATAACCAAGTTTGAGCGTTGCTTAGACTTGGTTGGCGTTCGTTGTTGACCTTAAACCCTTAAGGGGTTTTATGGAAGAGGTAGAGAACTTGTTCATTGAGAGTTCGCGATGAAGAACTTGTTCATTCAGAATTCATGTCAAGGTGGAGATTGTTAGAATTAAGTGACTCGAATCCTTATTTAAATAAAATACAGTGGTAAAATAAAATAAAAGAAGAATCCATATAGAATTACATTCTTTTATTTTATTTTAGAATAAGGTTTTTAAACCTTATTAAATTAGAATAAGGTGTTTCAGTCTTACTAGAATATGGCTTCACAAGCCTATAAATAGACATAGTCTATTCCTCTTGTAATAATTTGAATTCGACATAGTAAATTTTCTTCTCCTCTGCCCGTGGTTTTTTTCCCAAAAGGGTTTCCACGAAAAATTTTGTGTGTTCTTTATTTTATTTTATTTTTTCACAAAAATATAATATTCAAAATACATATAATTGTAATTTAAAATCTTATAAGTTGTATGACGCAAAAATCCAATCAAATTGTAATTGATTAATTACCTCTAGCTAGTTAATTTCTATTTTCTAGTAAAATGTGTTTTTTCTTTGTTGTGTAAACTCTATGATTATTTATTTTAAGTGGATAAAATTTAAAAGATGGTATCATAACAAATGAATTTTGATTTCTTTTTGTATCCCTAATAAAATGACAATCCATATCAATATGTTTCGTACATTCGTGATTAACATGATTATGAGCAATATGCAAAGCAGACTAATTATCACAAAACAAAAATAATAAGTTTAGGGTGATGCACCCTGAGATTGAATAGCAAAACCTTTAACCATTTCAATTCAAAAGTAACAAGGACCATAGAACAATACTTCAGTTGAGGATCGAGAGACAGTGTGCTACTTCTTATTTTTCTAGGAGATAGACAATTGCCTAAGAAACATAAGCCAACCAATTAGAGACCATCGAGTGATGGGACACACGGTCCAATCTGAGTCACACCAGTCTTGTAAAGACAATTCACTATTTGAATGGAGGAAGATACCTGGCCTAGAACACCTTTTAAATAACGAACTACTCAGATTGTCGCATCCCAATGCTCTTGCTTAGGATGCTCCATAAATTGAGATAAAACATGCACAAAATATGCTAAATCTGAGCGCATAACAACCAAATATATAAGGCGACCCATCAATTTCTTGTACGATTCAAGATCTGCAATCAATTTTCCTATAGCATAAGCAAGTATGTGGTTTTGTTCAGTCGAAGAGCCAACTAGTTTGGCTCTCAATATCCTGCCTCAGAAATAATATCAAGTGCATACTTACGTTGACACAAGAACAAACCTTGAAAAGTACGAGCAGCCTTAATACCCAAAAAATATTTTAGTACTCCAAGATTCTTCATATGAAAACAATTATTGAGATAGACCTTAAAAAACTTCAATTGTAACACCCCATACCCGTATCCTATGCCGGGGCAGAATACGAGGCGTTACCTAACTTGAACTCATACTTACAACCAATTTCGAGTCTTCATGACTTGGAAAATTTAAAAATTTCTAAAACTTATCAATATATTCTTAATATGGGCTTACGAGGCCCAAAACACACATCAAAAGTCATTCGGGACCAATCCGGGTCCTTTTTCCAACTATAGAGAAATGTCACTTGACACAAGGGGGCAACATGCCCGTATGAGCATTCCAACATGGCCGTGCTGATGGCCCGTGTGTCTCACATGGCCTAAGCAAGACAGGGACGTACCCGTGTTCTCCACCCATGTGGAATTAATTCTAAATGCACACCTTCAGGGGTTTTCAGACGGCTTAGCACGCGTCCGTGTCCCTGGCCCGTATCCTTCACATGGCCATGACACACCCGTGCCCTAGCCCGTGTGCAAAAACCTGGACATTTTCTTTCTAACTTCAACAATTGTTAAGGGCCACACGACCAAGTCACACGCCCGTGTGCTAGGCCGTGCCCTTCACATGGTTGAGACACACGGTCGTGTCTCTGCCCATATGTTTACTACCATGCATACTAACTTGAAATATTTTACATGTAGGGGACACACAGCCGGACCATACGCCCATGGGGTAGATCGTGTGTCACACACGGCCTAGACACACACTCATGTGCCTACCCGTGTGAAAAATATAAGGCTATTTACCAAGCCCCATTGCCACTCTTACATATGTAGTTCTATACAAAAACCAACCAATACCAAAACATGCATAATTCCTATAACTAATTCAGCCGCAATAGACATTCATATAACCATGATAATGCATCTTTTATAAATTCAAGATGAATGTTAGCCATCATTCAAGGCTTAATACAATTTGAAGGGTTTCCAACCCAAGCCAATACATATGGCCAAACCTCAATGACAAAAAATAATATAGTCTAAGCCCTATACATTCCATATTAAAAAATATAAATCCAACTATACCAAACGCTTCGGTTGATAGTGTGATCGATATCTCTGACTTCCGGTGATCTTTGAGCTAGTTAGGCGGCACTGTAAGGAAATGAAAAGGGAAGGGACTAAGCATAACAGCTTAGTAAGTTGCATATAAGTAAGTATACAACAACAATTTGTCAATAATCAACATGCTCATAACACCAAGGTAGGCATAAGCATAACTTACTCATTATCATCCATACAAGTCACATATTATATATTGAGCTCATATCTCATACGTACCAATTAGGTACCTATACCACTCACAACACGGTTATACTTTCCTCATTAGCTTAAGAACATAACTTTCATAGTTGAACCATTCGGAATACTACCAGATATTACATAAGCCTCAAGCATAGGGTAAGGTGCCGATGCCATGTCTTAGACACGGTCTTACACTGGCTCATATCTCAAGTCGATGCCATATCTCAAACATGGTCTTACACTGACTATCATCTCGTAGCCGATGCATGTCCCAGACATGTCTTACACTACCCTTCGTCTCAATGCCGATGCCATGTCCCAGACATTGTCTTACACTGGCTCTCATAATGTCGCCGATACATGTCCCAGACATGTCTTACACTAGCTCACACACGAATGACCCAAATGTCATGGCATGAATATCTGATTTACTTCCTAAGGTTCCAACGAAATTTCTACTATCTCACTTATCATTATACATTCTCAATTTCACAATCAAGCAATTTATGCTGTAATAATTCAAGCACATATAATTAACAATGTAGTTGTATTATTTACATACAACTTATCTCAGATTACAAAATGTGGCGACTAGCCGATTTAGTCGGTTTGCTTGGCTTTCCCCCTGTTTAGGTTCGGACTCGGTATTTCTTGATTTATAATAAAAAATGCACTTATTAAGTCACTTTATCAACCTAAGCACTCAACAATTCACAATTGGGCTAAATGCCCATTTTGCCCCTAGACTTTTGCAAAATGACCATTTTACCCTTTGGCCTGAAAAATCGATTTTTATTGAATTTCTTTATTTCTCAAGACTATCCGAACCTCTTTGACTCTTATAGAAACTCCAAATTCCCACTATTTGACACATTTATTATCTATTTTACAACTTATGCACATTAGTCCTATTAAGTGATTTCATGCTAACACTTTTCACAAAAGTTGTTTATAAGACACCCAAGACTCATTTTTTTCCATAAAATTTCTAAAAAAATACCTTAAATACTCTCATAGAAAAACCCTAAACTCTTAATTATTTTGCAACATAGACCCCTCATTTGAAAGCTCATGCTTCAAGGGTCTCAAAAATGCAAAAATCTTCAAGAAAACTCATTAAAATCACTTACTTGTGAGAGGAACAAGTTGCTGAAAATTTTGAGGTTCAAAACCCTTAACAATAGCTGAAAAAACTGGTGGAATGAAGAGAGAATGAAAGAAAAAGATGATAGCTAGGCTTAGGTATTATTATAATACACCTTATGTCATCAAATTTCACCTAATGTTGGCTTTTCAACATTTCCATCTACCATGGCCGGCCATCACCTATTTAATGGCCCAATTTCACTTTAAAAGTCCTCAATTTATGATACATGGCAAATTGACACCCTTAGTTATCAATTTAAGACTTTTGCACTTTATTCGATTTAGTTCTTTTCGCAATTGGGCTCACAAACGTTAAAATTAGCTTACTAAAATTTTCATGCACTATTATGAACATGCTATGACTCTATTTTAATAATAAAATAATTTCTCTAACTTCGAATTTGTGGTCCCGAGACCACTATTTCGACTAGCCCTCAAAATCGGGCTGTTACATCAATGCAATGGAATCATTACAAGAAATGATCAAATCATCGACATACACAAGCACATTAATTTACACACCCCTAGTATATGTAAAAAGAGAATAATCAAAGTAAGATTTTAAGAAGCCATATCCCTTAGAGCCTAACGAGCTTGGAAAACCAATAGCGAGGTGTCTGCTTCAAACCATACAAAGATTTTTGAA
Organism: Gossypium hirsutum; assembly: GCF_007990345.1. Classification (NCBI taxonomy): domain Eukaryota; kingdom Viridiplantae; phylum Streptophyta; class Magnoliopsida; order Malvales; family Malvaceae; genus Gossypium; species Gossypium hirsutum. Next base: position 56,444,365 of record NC_053424.1, read on the forward strand.
GCCTACACACCATACCCAGATTTGAAATGTAAAACCCAGGTGGAAGTTTCATATATACCTCCTCATCAATATCACCATGCAGAAAGGCATTGTGAACATCCATTTCATATAGCTCCTAATTCTTTGATGCAACGATGGCCAAGAAGGTTCAAACAATCACCATTTTTGCCATCGGAGCAAAATTATCATTATAATCAATTCCTTCAGTTTGATGATTACCGAGGACAACTACATGGGCCTTCAATCTCTCAATGGTACCATCAGAGTTGTACTTTATCTTGTACACCCATTTTCTACCCAGAACCTTCTTTCCAGGAGGAAGAGACTCCATAGTCCATGTGCCATTAACCTCTAAAGCTTGAACCTCATTTTTCATAGCACTACGCCACCCTGCATCTTTCACAGCCTCCTCAAAAGACTGTGGCTTCACCCCTGCAATTACCGCTGCAAGAAAATTTATATGTTTCACGGTAAATTTGTCACAATTAACATAATGTGATATAGAAAAAGGCGTACCTGAGAAAGGAGAGGAAGCGGGTGCTATAGGAAAAGGTATACTTGATGTATGGGTTTCTATAATTTTGAATGTTTTGAATGTGTAAATATATGTTAATTTGGTGCTTGTGATATTGGTATAATATTGGTTTAACTTAAGAATGTTTTGGATACCTTTTGAATGAGTTAGAAAATGCATTATAGGTAAATAAGCAATAGTGTCTCGAAACATCAAAAGCGTGTCTCGAGATTCAAAAGCAAAAATGATCATTTTGTGCATTTCTAGGCATAAGTCTCAAGACTTATCATACAAGTCTCGAGGTATAGTGGCTTATGTCTCAAAACATTAAACATCACCTAAAGTTAGACTAGGGTCTCAAGACAGAGAGGCTTTTGTCTCGTGACCACAAACATCAGAACTAAGAGTTTGGGTGCCCTATCTCAGGTCTTGAGACTTAAGGGGTTAAGTCTCAAGACATGAACTCCTTTGTCTCGAGATAGTCAACTTCAAAGCTAGGGCTTTGAAGCTTTGAAACAAGGGAAGCATGTCTTGAGACATGACTTCTCTATCTCGAGACATGTTGTTGTATTTTGGTAATTTGAGTTTGGATTCGAATCTTGACTCATTGCTTGACCTCGTATAACCTCAAGTCACTATGTGTGGGCCCAATTGATCATAATTAAATGTGTAACATCAATATAGAATGTACAATATATTATTATGCCACATTTCCATTTAAAGTTGAAATTATGAATCGAGATAAATTAAGTTGCTCCAGCAATAGAATGTGATATCTTGCATTCGAGTTTGACAATTGGACAAGATGTAGGTGTCACAATTTATCAATAATTTGTCCAAGTTTATTCTAGTTATGCCTTTTATATACATATATATAATTTTAATTTTTATAACATTCTAGATATATTTTTGAAGTATTTTTTTTAGAAAATTGTGCGATGGAGTTGAATTTTAGGCAATTAATTAAAAGAATATATCAATTAAATAAAAGTAACCAATGTATTACGAGAGATATTTTACCAAAGGTATATATCATATCAATTTGCCCTTATTTTAAGGTGGACTCCCCATTCACTAGTATCTAGAGGTGTTCATGGTTCGGGCCGGGCTCAACTAAAAAATCATGCCCATTTATTGGGCCTGGGCCGAGCTGGGCCTAAAATTTTGCCCAAGCCTGACCCAGATAAAAGTACTAAAACTCAGGCCCGGCCTGCCCATATTAATTTTTTATATTATTTTTATATATAATACATCAAAAATACTAAAAATATCAAAATAAATATTTCCCAACAAATTGAAAATAAATTTTAAAAAATATGTAGACTTAAATAACACTAAAATAGATGCAACTTAACAAGCAAATGCCTCTAAAATAAAAAAAATTAACAAATGTCTTTAAAATAATAATAAAATTAATAATAAAATAAGTTTTATACAATATCCAAACAATAACAACAAAATAGTAGCAATATAATAGTAAAATAGTAGCAAAATAGGGAGAAAATAACAAGAAAATAATATTCAAAAATTAAAAAAATGCAGATTTTTTTGTCATTTAGTGAATTCAGACTGGGTCGAGCTGGGCTCGAGCTAAAAATACCTTACCCGAGGCCCGCCCATTTTTTAAACAGACCTTATTTTTTTGTCCAAGCCCATTTTTTGGGCCTATATTTTTACCCTAAACCCTCCTACATTTTAGGCGAACCTTTAGGCTGAGCTGAGTAGCCCGACCTATGAACACCTCTACTCGTATCCAATTAGCCATGACAAAGATAAATTTGCCGACAGTGGACTTAAATATATATTAATCATCTCATCTATTGAAAACTAGCATTGTATCTAAGGTAAATATGAGTATGACAGCACATCTTTCCATGACTTAAATTACCATATAACACATCTTCGTATTGAAATTTTCAATCTTTCTTCTCAATTCTTTTTGGAATTATTATTGTTTTGGACTAAACTATTTCTCTTTACATTTTTTGTCAAAGATTCTTACATTTAAAAGCAATAAAATAACTAGGAACAAGAAAGCAAAACATGATACATATTTATATTATATAAGACCAAATCAATCATTCAATTCTACTGATGTTGGCCATTGCCGCGTACGTACCGCTAGAGTCAGCCAATTGATTATGGTAGCCACCGTTTCCTGCAGCCCATGTGGTGGCAGCCACCGGGGCAGCCTCATCTATTTTAATTATGTTAATGCATCAGTTCGTTAACGCCGCCAGCAACAAGTTTATAATAAAAAAGTGTTTATGGTAAAATTGGATTGAGTGGTTGAGTTTATTTATGATGTAAATTTCATATAAGCTTATTTAAACAGAGTTAGAGCATTTAATTAGAGTATATTATATACTTGATGATTAAATTTTCATAAGTTTTCGTATCGAAAAATATAAAAAAAAATTATTTTAGACATTGTGGTCTATTTTCATGTTACGTATGGTTGTTAAAAATTACTCTCATTTTGGTCACCCGTCATTAATTTAATGTTATTGTATACTTATTCTGGTCATCCAACTTTAATAAATTTTCATTTTAATTACTCATAATTTTTAAAATTAATTTATTTTTCAAAAAATGAAAAAAAAAATTGAATTATTAAAATTATTCAACCGTGGAGAAGTAAACGTCCCCTGGAACTCAATTCCTTCTAAAACCAAAGGTTTTTCTTGTAAAAACCCAGGTTTTCCCACTATTATTGAAAAAAAAACTAAAATTAATTTTAAAAGAGGAAGTGAAAAAGATAAAACTGTAAAAACTAAAATTTTCTTTATAAAAATCCAGGTAATTCCTTGTAAAACCCTAAGTTTTTTCCTTTTAGGGAGAAAAAGTTCAAAATTAAATTTAGAATATGAAATTTTAAAGGAAATTAAAATAAAAAAATATTTTTTTCCTATAAAAACCTAGTAAATTCCCTATAAAATCCCAAAATTTTCTCTTTTATTGGAAAAAAAAAACTAATTTTAAAAAAATAAAGGAAATTTAAAAAGATAAATGATTTTTCCTGTAACACCCCTTACCCGCGTCCAACGCCGAGACAGGATATGAGGCATTACCGGACTTAGGGCCAGTTCTGCATTGCTTTTCAAAAGCACTTCTGGCTCCAAAAGCACTTCTGGAAGAAAAGCTGTGCAGAACAAGCTGCTTTTGGCTGAAATTTTTAACTTTTCAGAAGTGCTTTTAAAAAGTACTTCTGAAAAGGAGAAGCTAAAATTTTTAGCTTTTCCTCTCCCAAACGCACTTTTAATGCTTAATTACTTTTTCACCCCTCCAATAACATAGTACTTTCTCTTTTTTTTTCTTGGTACTTAATTACAAATGTGTTAAAATCATCAATTAAAATAAAAAAAATATTTTTTAAAATTCTAATTACAAATATTTAATAGTTATATTTAAATATTTAAAATATAGTTTATATATTCTAATTAAATTTTATAAATAATTAATATTTATTGCTTAAAAATATTTAAAATTTATATTTTATATATTAAAATATTAACAAGAAGTTATAATAATTTTTTTATATTCTTACTAAAATATAATAATATTAACTAATTTAAATATTATTTAAATGCATATTTGTCACTTTATAATAACATGTCTAAAATTGACATTTTATTTCTCAAAAGCACTTTTTAACAGCAATGCTAAACACTCAAATTTTAAACCAAACTTTTCAAAAGCACTTCTCAAAAGCAATTTTTCACAGCACTTTTCAAAAGCACTTTTCAAAAGCATTGCCAAACTAGCCCTTAAGCATAAACAAACATGCAAAACCAGACCATAAAATTTCTTTTAATTCAAAAATTTTCATACACATATACATCGTCCCTTATTTGGGTCTACGAAGCCTAAAACATACTTTAGAGAGGGTTCGGGACTAAATCAGGAACTTTGGAAATGTGACAACCCTAAAGTGACCCTAGTCGAAAGCGGTTTCGGGATCGCTAAACCGAGTCACCAAATTATTTGAATATGATAATTATTGTCTAAAATATGTGAATATAAATGTGTGAAAGTTTTAAGCTTCGATTTAGTTAATTGCTTGTGAATTTAGTTAATAGGACTTATGTGTGACACTTGTGAAATGTGATAGGTTAATCTATAGGGACCTATTAAAGCATGTAGTGAAAACAATGGCTTTGCATGTCAAATACTCCTTTTTTTTATACATAGTGGCCGGCCATGATGGTGCATATATTAGAATATGTAGTGAATCTTCATGAAATGGTCATTATTTTATGTAAAAGAAAGGAAATAAATAAAAGAAATACTAAGGATAATAAAAGAAAGAAAAGAATGAAAGTGTGATGAAAACAAGAGAAGAAATCGGTTCTTCTTGGCCAAAATGAAAAGAGGAAGAAGGGAGTGAAGCATTCGGTCATCTAAGGTCAATATAAAGGTAAGAAGTTTTGGTTAATTTTTGAAATATTAGTTAAATCCTAGTAAATTTCTAAGTTCCTTATTGGACCCATGTTAAATTTTTGATATTTGGTGAATGAATATGGGTTTCGGTGATGGTAGATAACAAGGAATGTGGTTTTTGTTCTTGTTAATTTGGATGAATTTTTGGTGGATAGGTGTTTGAATCAAACAAATGATCATGTGTGTACACTAGGTGCTAGTTGAGAAGAATCGATCACTATATTGGAGGCCATTGTCGAATATGAACTTAGTTATTGTGAGTGATGAATGTGTTTTGAGTTGATGGAATAAAAGAATGCTTAAAGATGTGTTACAACAAATTATATGTTAAGCTAGGGTTGTTAAATTATCAATCTTTCTTCCTAGCCGAATATGTGTTTATAAAGTTGAGTTGTTAAATAGATTTTGAAGTTAGCCCATGCATTTATTTTTGAATTTAAGAAGAATGATACATTCGACTATGCTTTGATGTGCTTGGATTGTTGTTCATTGAGTAAATGATTGAGGAATGGTTAGAAGAATTTGAATGCTAAACTAGTTGATTTGTTTATATTGTCCGATTATGACCATTTATAGAGATGTGAATGAATTGTTGTTATGTGAATAAATATTTGTTTGATGATATATATATGTATTCGGCAATGGGATAAAATGTGTATTAAGGCAAGTTTCATGGTGATTATGCTTGTGATGTTGGGTTAATATTCGGCAATATGATTAAATTCATGTATAAGGAAGCATGATAAATTAAGTGGCTCTTTGCTTGTGAATGTGAATTAGATATAAATTAAATAAGCATGAGATCGAGTCATGGCATGAATTATTAAATATGATACATATTGAAATCTATTGTTTTAGATATAGATTAAATGATATGTGATTGCCAAATATGATTGTTAAGTGAATAATATTAGTTAAGTACTTAAGCAAATCTATTGTTTTACTTAAGCTTAAGAGCAAAGAGGATCAAAGTCGGATAGAGGAAAAGAGAAAGTAAACGAATAGCCGTGGATATCTAGTCGTCGACCACTTCCGAGGTAAGTTTTAAGCGATTAAACATTGAGTAAATTCAATCATAATAGGACATAATGAGTTGATTTAATAAGATATGATGTGGCCATGATATGTTTTAAACTCAAATGGTGAGTTCATAAGTGTTTGGACTTGGAAATTTAAGAGCAAATTGTAATATTTTGCTTAAGACAGCAGCAGTAACGTGATTTTAGAAAATCACCATAAATTGATGGTGTGGAATTATAGGCTGAATAAAATATGTAATCAAAGCTTAATTAGTCTAGTTTCTTATAAAAGAGACCGTGTGAGCAAAGAAATTTCCTATAAAGAGATATTTAAAGTTGAGTGAGACGGTGTCAGATTGACTCCGAAATCCCCTGTTCGGTTTTTAGAAAATCATTATAATTTGTACAAAAATGTTTATAAGATAAAATTTATATTCTTAGACTCCTTAATGAGTCTAGTTTCAAATGAAATCAAATAGAACACATTTTGAATTCTGTACAATGAGAAATTTGATTCGTAGTGAAGAGTGGTCAGATTAGTCAAACAGTGAAACAGGGGAAACTTTAAGAAAAATCTGGTATTGATTGGCCAAACCTAAAATTCTGAAAATTTTATGGATGGAATATATATCAGTCTATATTTAGGGAAAATTAACGACAATTCATTTTGAGTTTTTTTAACTCCAATTATAAATAATTTAGTGACTATTGCTCAGGAAAATAACTTGTAGTGAATATGTGAATTTGTTGTAAACAGTGATGAAACTATTTGAGTTGCTTATAAGATATTGCTGAAATTGATGTATAAGATATGTATATGTGGTAAAGCCGAATGGCTAATGTGAAATATGTATGAGATAAGTATATGTGGTAAAGTCGAATGGCTAATGTGAAATATGTATGAGATAAGTATATGTGGTCAAGCCGAATGGCTAATGTGAAATTTGTATGAGATATGTATATGTGGTAAAGCCGAATGGCTAATGTGAAATATGTATGAGATAAGTGTATGTGGTAAAGCCGAATGGCTAATGTGAAATATGTATGAGATATGTATATGTGGTAAAGCCGAATGGCTAATGTGAAATATGTATGAGATATGTATATGTGGTAAAGCCGAATGGCTAATGTGAAATATGTATGAGATATGTATATGTGGTAAAGCCGAATGGCTAATGTGAAATATGTATGAGATAAGTATATGTGGTAAAGCCGAATGGCTAATGTGAAATATGTATGAGATAAGTATATGTGGTAAAGCCGAATGGCTAATGTGAAATATGTATGAGATAAGTATATGTGGTAAAGCCGAATGGCTAATGTGAAATATGTATGAGATATGTATATGTGGTAAAGCCGAATGGCTAATGTGAAATATGTATGAGATATGTATATGTGGTAAAGCCGAATGGTTAATGTGAAATATATATATATGAGATATGTATATGTGGTAAAGCCGAATGGCTAATGTGAAATATGTATGAGATATGTATATGTGGTAAAGCCGAATGGCTACTGTGAAATATATATGAGATATGTATATGTGGTAAAGCCGAATGGCTAGTGTGAAATATGTAGGCGATGTGTGTATATTGTGGCCGAATGACCAAATGTGAAAGGTGTGTATTATTAGATATTTGATGAGGCAAATGAATTACAAATATGACAGTCGATGTGAATGTTGTAACTTGTGATTAAATGTACATAAAACTTGGAATTATATTTCGGGTAAGACCCGATGACTACGTGTGGAGATTATGTCCGGGTAAGACCCGATGACTACGTGTGGAGATTTTGTCCGGGTAAGACCCGATAACTTCGTGTGGAGATTTCATCTGAGCTAAAGGTCTCGCCGATAATCCGAATAGAGGTTAAAGCTATAAGACTTCGTAATAAGAATTGCTTATAAATATATTCAATGCGAAAGGTTAAACAGGTATGTACTCCAAGTTTATATGTGAGCTTGATTTGAACTAAATCATAAGGTAGTTATGTGATGCATACGAGAGCAATCTATGAGACTATTCCTATGATTATGTGACATCGGATCAGTGTGAGAGGTTATGTGAAATTATACAATATATCTATGTCACATGAGCTCACTTTTATGTGAAAGTTTATCTGCCTATTGTATATGATAAGATGTGCATATTCGGTAAAGGGATGGTATGCCCGAAGGAAGAGTGAAATAAAAATACGAACAACTATGTTATAATTTGATTGTTATCTGTTGACACTGCTTAAAACTTACTAAGCATTGTAATGCTTACTCCGTTTACTTTGTTTTCTCTGTTTTATAGATCTCATTTCGAAGCTACAGGCTCGGGGATCGTCAGCAACTAGTCACACTATCACTATCCACTGCTTGTTACTGTTATGTTTAGAATTATTTTATGGCATGTATAGAATAGACCAGTGGCCGAAGAATATTTTGGTTAATGTATATAAGCCATTCGAAAATGGCATCTTTTGAATGTGTACTTATAGAAGTTTAAATTGTATCCCTGACTGTCTTTAGTACTTATCTAAAGGAATGTTCAAAAAAAAAAAACAGAATTTTTTTTTCTGTTCTGATATGAGTTTCAAGTCCGGTAATGCCCCTTTACCTATTCCGGCGACGGATACGGGATTGGGGTGTTACAGGAAAGTTCTGAGAAAAATTAGAAAAATTTACCATAAAACAGAGTCACACGCCCGTGTGGACACAGGGGCACGCCCGTGTCCTCAAGACGTGTAACTCTCTATTTATGATGTCAGCACACAGATTGAACCACATGGCCAGGCTACATGCCCGTATCTCCAGGCCACATCCCTCACACGGTTGAGACACACGGCTGTGTTTCGGCCCGTGTGGCCAACACTTAGGCTATTTTCCAAGCCTTTATGTTACTCATCATCCCTTACAACCTTGCACACATCCAAATCACAATTCATGGCATCATTTTAATAATTAAACACTCTTTATTAAGACACATTTATCATACTAGCATATCCTTTTTCATATAATGCACTTACTCATGGAATACCAAGTCCAGATTCATTAATCCCCATTCATAAGACTTATCATTTTGATGCCCACTTTTACCATTAAACCAAGGTTACCAACTTATCCATCAAACACTCATGTTTAACCAACATCATATTATTTCTAAATCATGCAATTACTTCAAAATTATGACCATCTCGAATGGTCATAAAACATACATCCAACACACATGACATACTATCAATCATGCAAGGCAACCACATAATTTCATCATCACATCATAGGCATTAAACATAGCATAATTAGCTAAACTTACAAACCATAATCAGTATGAGCCACATCTTATGGCCATATAAAAATAACTCAATATAGCCAACATGTTTTACTAAAACATAATAACACATATTATTTGTCTAGTCCCTATACATGCCACTCACTTGAAATTATTAACATATGTATCAAAACTCCAAAAGAGGTGACTTGATAGTGTGATGCTGCCTCCGACGATCTCTAACCCCAAGCCGACCTGACAACACTAAAAGAAAAAGAAAAGGGGGAGTAAGCTTTATGCTTAGTAAGTTTGTATGAAAATAATAAGCAAATTATTAACAAGTTCTTGCCAAATTCTCATTATTATTCATATTCCAATTAGGCTATTTTTTGGAGTCTTGGTCGCTAAATCATTTATATCTGGAGCTAAAGAATTCCAAATTATGATCCATTAATTTTCCTAGAAACTAGACTCGCATATATTCTTACCATAAAATTTTCAGAATTTTTGGTTTAGCCAATTATTACAGTTTATTCATTAAAATCTCCCCTGTTTCGCTATCCAATAGCTTCGACCTTTATCTACTAAAAATCAATTATATCATAGTACGAGACTCAGATAATGTTTCTGTATCTTTATATTGAAAATAGACACACTAAGGATTTCAATCATATAAATTATAACTCATAATTATTTTTGTACAATTTATAGTGATTTTCCCAAGTCAAAATAGGGGAATCCGAATTCATTCTGACTCTGTCTCACAAGAATTCAAATATCTCATAATATTAAATTATTTTACTTACAGCTTCTATGCAAACCTAGGCTCGATAAGATTTAATTTCATATTTTATCCACCCTCTAATTCAATTTCCACAATTTTTGGTGGACTTTCAAAGTCAGACTACATCTACTGCCAAAGGCTGTTTTAGTGTCACAATGATGTTAACTAAGTTTATACACCTTCATATACATATACACATGAACACATACATACTTATACACATAAACACATTTATACATACCTTCCACAAAACCATCATTTGCCAAAGTACTCACATGAATTCAAATACGTTCCTGTGCCTGTTCGCACATAATCATTTGGTACACTTATTTACCATCGAATTTCATATTACTTTTTCTCTTTCTTTCCCATTGAACACTCGCAATAAAGATCGGATACGCGGATGTAATGCACCGAAGTGCCTAAATGTAGCCTTGGCTACCAGACAGAATGTGCACCGAAGTGCCTCATATCATAGAATCACATGCCACTCTCAACAGGGGCTACTCAAAGAGCTAAAGAGTATCCGAACACAACTTAGGATACCCAGCACCCGGACCCTAGCATGTATCACATATCAAATGAGCTCATAAATGCTACTAACGGGGCTACTCAAAGAGCTAAAAAGTATCCGACACACTCAGGATACCCAGCACCTAGGCCAAAGCATATATCACATATCTATCCTAGTGACATATCACTTGTATCCTAAGCTATTCCTAAGGTTCAAACAGGATTTCTGATTACAAATCTTCGTCGGACATATTCGGAATGTCGGTCTCATCTCACATAGCAATTATCATATATTCATAAATCATTGAAATAACTTTCATCACATTAGCACATCATGTTATATCATCAAATAATCATATAAACACATTAATCATATAATCATCATATATTTCATGCATTACTAGTCATGTATCTTTATTTCATATTATATTTCCACATCATATACTCATTCCATCAACTTTTCAATATAGTCCATCATACAATTTATGCCACAATAACAAGAAATATAATTCATACATAATAGTGCATTATTATTAAAACACAAACTTACCTGGAATACGAAAACGACAAAATTACCAATTTAGCCCTTAACCTTGTACTTTTTTTATTTAAGCCCGAATCTCGATTTCCTTGATCTAACATTTCAAATATAGCCTATTTAAGGCTCACATTATTCAAATTGACCCAAAAATCATATTTTAGAAAATTTAAAAATTTACCCCTAAACTTTCACATATTTGCAATTTAGTCCCTAGGCTCGTAAAATGAAATGTGTTCAATTTCTTGGTTAACCAAGCCTAGCCGAACCATATTCTAGCTTATGGAAGCCCACATTTCTTATTAAAACAGATTTTTAATTACCCATTTTACACCGTTTTCAATTTAGTCCTTTTTAGGCTTTTTCATGAAAAATCACTTAGTAAAAGATGTTAAACACACTCCAATCTTTCATATTCTACCATTAAACATCAAAACACTAACATGTCATGCATGGGTAAATTTTTAAACATGAACCCTAGCTCAAAATAATGGTAGAAATAGATAGACCATGTTACCGAGACTTCAAAAATGCTTAGAACATTAAAAACGGGGTTCGGAAACACTTACTATTGAGTTTGGAAGCTTGGAAACCCTAGCCATGGTGTTTTTCATGAGAATTTTGGCCCTTAGGAAAACGATGGACACATTTGGCTTTTAATTTTTTCTTTTAGCTCATTTTACCCTTAAATGACCAAAATGCCCTTTTTACTATTCTTTAAATTTTTACCCTTCCAAGCCCATTTTTGTCCAAATATTTAGAACTTGGTAAAAGTACTCATTAAGGACCTCTAATTAATAATCCAATTCAATTTCATGCAAATTGCTTCTAGAACTCAAATTTTACAAGTTATTCAATTTAGTCCCTGAAGTTCAATTAGACACTTTTCACATAAAATTTCCTCATGAAAGTTTTACACAAGCATAGAAACATATCATAGACTTTACAATAATCATAAAATAAATATTTTCCTTTCAGATTTGTGGTCTCGAAACCACTATTCCGACTAGGCCCTAATTCTGGATGTTAAATTTCCTTGTAAAAACCTATGTATTTCCCCAGAAATCCAGGTTTTCCCCTTTAACTAAAAAAATAAAATTAATTCAAAAATAAAAAATAAATCCAAAAGATAAAATAAATGAAAAAAATGAAAACTTTATAAAGTTGGGTGACTAAAATGAATGTACAATAACATTGAATTAGTGGTGGGTGACCAAAACAAAAAGAATTTTTAATAGTAATGCCTAAAATGAAATTGGTTTTTAGCGACGATGCTCAAAATGACTCTTTTTGGCACTTAAAATGAAAATTTTTGAAAGTTGGGTGACTAACTACACAGTTTACCCTAAATATTAATATCAAATTTTGATCAAGTCAATATACATTTCATAAATGGTTAACTCAAATCCGTTTAGGCTCATTCATATTTTTATTATAAAATATGAGAACTTAATTATATTTTTTAATGTTTATCTCATGAAATTATATATTTAATCTTTATGTGATATAAATTATATAATATGTAAAAAAATATTATATTATATAAATGAAAAATATTTAGAATGTACTTGGGTTTAACATTTAGACTTGAGGTTGATTTATATGTTAAACATGATTAATTTTTGAACTCAATATTTGGCCTTGTTGAGTGTTTTTGGGAGTCTCCCTCTTATGGAGGCCAATTTCTTTATTTATATGGCACGGTCTCTTGATGTGACATACTAGGATTAGATAAGCCCCAAGTATGCCAACACATAACCTACTCTAGGGTCAACATGTGCCTCCTGAGCATGGTTTGCTTGCATAATGGCGCAAACCCATAAAGTGTGAACTCATACAGGTGAACTATGTAGTTTGGCTAACTATATATTTACTGAGGTAAAAAGGGTCAGGTCGGTCTTAATCGGGTAAGAGGTCAGTTATGGTGAACACCGTAACAATTTGTCCTCCGTCTGGTCAAAGAACAGTTACAAAGTGGCTCTCCTAAGAACTTGTACAAATGAGACGTTGGAATTTTGAAATGAAACTTACTAGATATAGGTCTTATCTAAAACTTGCCATGTATGCCTTGCCACACAGTGGAAAGATACAGGTCTTGACATTCAATTGCTGAGGAAATGGACCGTCAAATTTTGAACTTCTTTAAAAGGGACCTTTATTCAACCCTAAAACCATCCAATCATTTTAATTTAGAATTTTTCATGAAAGAGGCACTGTTGAGAAGGAAAATCGACATTCAAAGGTAAAACTTTGAAATTCCAAAATTATCATTCTATTTAACCTAGGTTTAGTAAGTCATCAAGGTTAAAACTAGGGGAGGTGGCCGAAGTGGTGGCAATGGTAGTGGTAGGTCCGATGAAAATTACTTGAAATACATGGAAAATCGTACTGCTAATGCTCTGTGGAAGCCAAAGCCTACCATTGTACAACCAAGTATGAGGAGATGAGTTGTCACCTAGCTTGTGACATCCCGAATTAGGGCCTAGTTAAAATAGTGGTTTTTAGACCACAAATTCGAGATAGAAATAATTATTTTGTAACTATTATGAAATTCATGATATGTATGCATGCTTGTGTGAAAATTTTATGAAGAAATTCTATGCATAAAATACTTATTTGAACTTTAGGGACCAAATTGAATAAGATGAAAACTTGTGTTCTAGAAGCTTTTAGCATGAAATTGCTTTAGATTATAAATTGGAAGGTCCTAATTAGCAATTTTACCAATTTCTATAATTTTGGACAAAAATGGGCATGCATAGGAAAAATTTGAAAGAAAGGAAAAAAAAGGTATTTTGGTCAATTGGTTAATACAAGAATAAAAAGGAAAAAATAAGTCAAAAATGTGCTCATCTTCTCCAAGTGCTAGTCAAAATTTCCAATAGCCAAAGCTAGGGTTTTGTTGAACATTTCAAGCTTGATTGTAAATTAATCTTAGCCCTGTTTTTAATGTTCTTTGCATTTTTGAAGTGTTTGAAGCATAATCTATCCATTTCTAGCTATATTTTGAGCTAGGGTTCATGTATGAAATTTGACCCATGTATAACATGCATGTATTTTGATGGTTAATGGAGGAATATGAATGTTTGATGCATGATAAACATATTTTACCAAGTGATTTTTAGTGAAAACACCTAAAAAGGATTTGTTTGTAAAAGTGTAAAAGTGGGTAGTAAAAATGTGAAATAAAGGAAAATGTGGGTTGATATGAGCATGGAATAGGTTCGGCTAGGCTTGGGTAACCAAGAAAATGCATACATTTCATTTTACAAGCTTAGGGACTAAATTGTAAATAAGTAAAAAGTTAGGGATAAAAAGGTAATTTTACCAAAGCATGAATTATGGATTGATTTGAAAAATATGATTAATAAACAAGTTAAATTTGGTATTATAGATCCAGAAGAACGTGATCTGGGTCTTGATCGGGGAAAGAATAAAGTATACGATGATTAGGCTCGATTATCATCATTTTGTACGAGGTAAGTACATGTGTATATAATGTGACAATGTAATATATTTTTATGTGTTGACATTATGCGATAAATGTTTCATTATTATTATGTATGCTATGCCTAATGGTAACTTTGTAAGTATGGATGATATTGGTCGTTATCCACGACGTTACGAGCAAGTACGATGGAGATATTATGTACATGTGAGGAAAATCCCGTTTGAACCTTAGGAATAGTTTAGGATACAAGTGACATGTCACTAGGAATTAAGAAATCTGAATCATTGAGTCGGTCTGAGTTCATAATGGACGCGATACATGTAATTGGGTTTTGGGCGCGGGTCTTGTGTGTTCTACCCGTGGCTAGGTAATCCTTGAGTGGGTCAAATACTTGACAGCTTGTGTGAGTAGCCCGTGTAGTTACACCTTGACCGATAGCTTGAATGAGTAGGCCCGTGAGTAGCTCCATTTCGAGCGTTACATGTTTTGAGGTAGCTTAGGCTACGTATGTATATGTGGCACTTATGTGCTAGTTTTTCCGCGTATTCAATAGTCTTCCGAGTGTTCAACAGGTAATGCAATGGATAATGTCATGAAAGACCCAAGGAAGGCATGTTAAAGAAGGTATGGTTATGTGATATACTACAAGTGAGTACATGTATGTATGCTAAACTCATGAGTAATGCCTTGATGAAGAATGACTTATGGTGAGAAAGTTTATGTATATGTATATATATGAACATATGATAAGTATGCAAAAATGCTTGAATGATGAATAATCTTTATGGTTATATTATTATGTCTTTGTGTGATAATTGCTTACTATTATTGCATATTATTTGCATGTGGACTTACTAAGCTTTAATGCTTACCCCCTTTCTTTTCCCTCATTTGTAGTTCCGCCAAGCTAGCTCGGGGATCGAAAACAGTCAGAGTATTCGGTCACACTATCAAAGAACAATTGGGTATAGTGAATTTGATATTTTGAGTATGCCATGTATAGGAGACTTGGCTATTTTGTGATATGTGTCATACGAATTTGGCCAAGTTGTAAAGGCCTTTAATATTGATGATTCATTTTGTAATGGCCATGTGACATGGCTTATATTTTATTGTTGGGTTGTAAGACTAATTGCCCATGCATACATGAGTTATTGTCTTGATATTGTGGAATATGATTGCTTGGTGAATGTATGATGAAGTATGATTTAGATGCTAGAAGATAAGGAATGACTTAATGACTTAAGATGACTATAGTCATGAATGTGTAACTTGAAGTCATGGTAACAAATTTGGTCATCCGATAAAATTGGTGTGGAATGCTTCCAAATGGTGTTGCTAATTGAGTATGCAAGAGGATGACATTATGGAGATGTGAATATGCCATAATAGTGAATATTTGATTGTCTAAATATGCTAAGTTTCATGTCATGATACAAGGTTGAGTGTATGAATGATTAAGGGTGATAATTGGCTTGGAAAATAGCCTCTAAATTGTCCACATGGTTAGACACACGGGCATGTGTCTTGGCCGTGTGTGACACACGGTCTGCCCCATGGGCATGTTGTCCGGCCGTGTGTCCCTTGCACCTAAATTTTGCAAGTCAGTATGCCTAGTAGTAAACACATGGGCTAAGACACGGACGTGTGTCTTGGCCGTGTGAGAGACACGGCCTACCCATATAGGTGTGTGCTTTGGCTGTGTGAAGTTTGCACCATTTTATGAAAAATTCATTTATTTTTAATTGACCACACGGTCTGGCCACACAGGCGTGTGATACGGCCATGTGACCCTAAATTGGTGCTGACATCATAGTTAGAGAGTTACATGGCTGAAAGACACGGGCGTGTCCCCCGTTTCACACGGGAGTGTGGCTTTGTATTAAAGGAATTTTCCCAAACTTTTTTAAAGTTCTCGATTTAGTCACTAACCATCTCCAATGTATGTTTCAGGCCTCGTAGGCTCGTATGAGGGACAATATGCTTGTGTTTGAATGTTTTTGAACTAGTTAAAATTATATGGCCCGGTTTTTCATGTATGTGTATGTTTAAGTCCAGTAATGCCTGTACCCTGTCCTGGCATCAGACTCGGGTAAGGGGTGTTACATAGTTGTTCGAGGTATTCAAATACCCAACTTTACTTATGAGTTTTCGATCATTGAAGGTTCGAAGAGGTTAAGTGATATCGAAGGGGGTTTTTTACTTTCTCTACATGTGTTGGAGGCTAGTTTTCACCTTCCTCTTCACCCGTTCTTCTACCACCTTTTTGAGGAGTATGGGATAGCTCTAGGGCAACTGTCTGGTTTCTCGTGGTGGGATGCGATCTCCTATTACATAGATTGTTATCATCGATATAAAGAACCACTTTTATTTGTCTTTCAAAACCTTTATCAGCTAAAAGCCTACAACTGAAGGAGGTTCACTAGGTATTTTTTATTTACTTCTCGTGAGGGTTGTGAGTCAATTATCTACAATTGGTCATCCAACCTCCGTTTAAAAATCTCCAAGTACATGCTAGTGAAGAATAGAGTTGGGGATGGCTTCGAATTCCCTATCAAGTGGTTTATCCCCAACAAGGTCGTTTGCATGCGAAAGAGGCCTATTACATATGAAGTGTACTGGGCTTAACTTTCGAGGCTCTATAGGGGTCACTTATTGAAACTTTATGAGGTGTTAACAACGAGAAATGTGTTCCATTTTTGTCTTATGGATTTGAGCCTCAATGGATGGCGACCCATCGATAATCAAAATGGTGCAGAAATCGAACTAGTGTTCCCTGCAGAGTTCGCGAGGCCACACGGTGCCATTGACAAACTTGGGCTTATTCTTTTGGGCAAAAAGGGTGGAGCCCAAGAATTATGATCTGCCACAAATCAATGTGGCAAATTAGGCTTTTCTGATGCATTTAAGGATTTTTGATGCACTTAAGGAGCTTTTTCTCGAACAAAATAAGGTTTTTAGCATAGTTTTTCGTTATTTTCATATTTTTTGGGTAAGAAATGAAAATATCTCGTTTTTGTTTATTTTTTACCCAAATTGGTAAATAGTGCCATTTGGAGGCCTAATGTGTTTTGAGTGCATTAAGGACGTGTTGGAGGTAAAAAAAATGAGCGAGAACGACTCCTAGAGAAAGGGTATTACGATATCCAACCCTTGGAATTCCGATACCTCAGACAATTTAAAAGACCAATGATTTCCTTGAATGGTATTATCATAACCTTTTTGGGTATCGCGATATCCACCTCCCAAGGAAGATCCCAAGTTTTAATTCTGCCCGAAATATCGTGATATTCACTTTGTGGTATCACAATACCACCTTTGTCAAGGAGACAAACTTGTAAAAAAAAGGATAGTCTTTGTCTACCCGGCCCACCAATCACACAAGATTTGTGCAGAGGGTATTTTTGGATTTGAAAAGTCATCAAAATACACTTCAAAACATCCAAAAATTGTTGACAAGGAAAGAGACACACATTATCTTAGTTTTAAGATTTGTTTTCTCTAGGTTTTCTTGAGTTTTTCTTTGCACTTTTCTAGGGTTTTTATTTTGCTCTTCTTCTAGGTTAGATTAGAGCTTTTTTTTTGCATTTACTTCTTATTATTGTCCTTAGTGTTAGTTAAGTTAATTATCACTATAGCTAAGGTTTATTTACATTTTAATCCCTATACCTTGCATTCAAGACTTTTTAAGCTTTAGTTTAATGTATTTAAGTTTATTTTACTTTAAATTTGTTAAAGTTTGTTCCTTTTATGTTTCTTGCCTTAAGTTTCTTTGTTAAATGTGTGACACCCCTAAAGTGACCCTAGTCGGAAAGTGGTTTCGGGACCACGAAACCGAGTCTTATAAATAATTAAAGGTTATATTCTGTGTTTATGATGTGAGTAAATGCTTGTGTGATAGTTCCATACTTCAATTTGGTCAGTGTATGTGAAAATTATTAGTAGGGACTTATGTGAGACAATTTAGAAATATGCTAGGCAAGTGCTAAAGTGGCCTATTAGTATATGTGGGAAAGTGCTTGTCCTTGCATGTCAAATTAGCCAAACTATAGGTAGTGGCCGGCCATGCTACAAATTGTATAATCAAGTGTGAATTTTATATTAACTTTAATTAACTAGGTGCCATATTAGTATGGAGGATGTAATAAAATAAAGAATTGATAACTAAAGGAAGGGATGGGTGAAAGAAAAAAAAAAGAGATCATCATACATGTTTCTTCCTAGCCGAATCTAAAGAAAAAAAAAAGGGAACAAGAGCATTTGGTGATGAAAACAAGTTGTGTTTTTTGGTTCTTCTTGGCCGAATTGAAAGGAGGAAGAATGGAGTGAAGCCATCGGTCATCTTAGGTCAATATTAAGGTAAGGTGTTCATATTAGTTCTTGAAATTTTAGTTGATCTTGAGTGAGATATCAAGTTATTTTTTTTGTAACCCATGATGAAATTTTGATTTTTGGATTGAGTAAGGTTTTCGACTATGGTAGCTAATAATGGTGAGTTTTGTTGTTTCATGTTAAAGTTAGGTGAATGATGATAGATGAGTGTTTGAACCATAAAAAGAATTCGGCTACCTTGTTATGAACTAGGGCCGATTGTGAGTTGGTTGTGGTTGAATATTACATGCTTGGTAGAATGGTGGATGAAAGTGCCGAATGTGGTCTTTGGTTTGGCATGAGGTGATAAATAAAGGTTTAAAGGTAGCCTAAGTTAATTGATACTCACTAATGATTTCGAATGGAAGCTTTGTTAAGTGTGAAATGAGTGGCCGAGAGAGAGAACTATAGACTATTGCCGAATGTATGTTGGGTTGATAGAGTCTCCAAATTGATTTTATGTGAGTATGCATGACCGAATATAATCGGCCACATGAGTAAAGAAATGGGTTATTTGATATGTGGTAAAAGTTAAGTGTTAAACGAAATGGAAATGATTTCATATGTATGTGACTTTAATGTCTAATGTATATATATATGGGTTAAGTACCTTGATTTTCTCTTTTCGATGTTCAAATGATTAAATCAATTGATTTGTTAAATTAAGCTCAAGAGCAAAGGGGAACTAAATCCGATAAAGGGAAGGAAAAAGTGATCAAATAGCCGCCGAAATCGTTCGACCACATCCGAGGTAAGTTTTAAGTGATTAAACGTTGAGTAAATTCAATCATAATAGGACATAATGAGTTGATTTAATAAGATATGATGTGGCCATGATATGTCTTAAACTCAAATGGTAAGTTCATATGTGTTTGGACTTGGAAAGTTAAGAGCAAATTGTAATAATTTGCTTTGGACAGCAGCAGTAATGTGATTTTAGAAAATCACTATAAATTGTTGGTGTGGAATTATAGGCTGAATAAAATATGTAATCAAGGCTTAATTAGTCTAGTTTCTTATAAAAGAGACCTTGTGAGCAAACAAATTTCCTATAAAGAGATATTTAAAGTTGTGTGAGACAGTGTCAGAATGACTCCGAAATCCCCTGTTCTGTTTTTAGAAAATCATTATAAATTGTACAAAAAATGGTTATAAGATAAAATTTATATGCTTAGACTCCTTAATGAGTCTAGTTTCAAATGAAATCAAATACAACACATTTTGAATTCTGTAAAATGAGAAATTTGATTCATAGTGAAGAGTGGTCAGATTAGTCAAACAGTGAAACAGGGGAAATTTTAAGAAAAATCTGGTATTGATTGGCCAAACCTAAAATTCTGAAACTTTTATGGATGGAAGTTATACGAGTCTATATTCAGGGAAAATTAACGGCAAGTGATTTGGAGTTTTGTAGCTCCAGTTATAAATAATTTAGTGACTACTGCTCAGGAAAACAGCTCGTAGTGAATATGTGATTTTGTTGTAAACATGGATAAAACTTGTTTTAGTTACTCATAAGCTATTGATTAAACCCATACGTGAATTCTAAATCGATACATGAGTGTTAGATGGATCTTTGATATTAAAATTTGTGAAATTGTAAGTTTATGAGTATTTGAATATGAAATTATAGTATGGCGTGAAATTGAATTATTCATTGGGAAATGATTAATGTAGGTTCGGCCAAGACAAAGTGTATATATGTGATAAGGCCTAATGGCCGATGTGATGAATGTGAAAGTGTATATATGTGATAAGGCCTAATGGCCGATGTGATGAATGTGAAAGTGTATATATATGTGATAAGGCCTAATAGCCGATGTGATGAATGTGAAAGTGTATATATATGTGATAAGGCCTAATAGCCGATGTGATGAATGTGAAAGTGTATATATGTGATAAGGCCTAATGGCCGATGTGATGAATGTGAAAGTGTATATATATGTGAGAAGGCCTAATGGCCGATGTGATGAATGTGAAAGTGTATATATGTGGTAAGGCCTAATAGCCGATGTGATGAATGTGAAAGTGTATATATGTGATAAGGCCTAATAGCCGATGTGATGAATGTGAAAGTGTATATATGTGATGAGGCCTAATGGCCGATGTGATGAATGTGAAAGTGTATATATGTGACAGGGCAGAGTGGCCAAACGTGATGGATGTGAAAGTGTATAAATGTGATAAGTCCCGAAGGGCAATTGTGTCAGTACTATATCCGGGTTAAAACCCCGCAGGCTTTATGCGAGAGTATTATCCTGATTAATGTCCGTAGGCTTCGTGCTCGTACTATATCCGAGCTTTAAAGACCCGACGGCGAAATGCTAGGATTCAAGTAAGACTTTGATATTGAGTATCTGCATTAAGTTACCATCAAATAAGTATTATGTATTCAAGATGTTCAGGTACGTATTACTTACTCATCGGTGGAGTGATTTCGAGGTGAATTATCAGTATCAAAGAGGTAGGTAAATGTGATTAATATTATAACTCCAAATGTGAGAATGTGCTTTGGAAATATTTGACCATCTAGGTCATTATTATTCGAAAGTATATATGTGGCAGCCAAGTGTTGCGTTTAATGATATTATAGATCGAGATGAAGCTCTAGATTAACTTCATCGAACAGTTGAAATGAATGACCAATAATAGTGATTGAGAACACTTTGTCTTGCTTAAAACTTACTAAGCATTAAATGCTTACTCCGCTCTTTGAATCTCTGTTTTATAGATTTTGGTTCGTCAGCTATCGGGCTCGGGATTATTGAAGTCGAAGTCGCCCACACTATCAAAGCCCTTTTGGTACACTTTTGGTTGAACTCTGAAAATGGCATGTATAGAACTACCCTTTTTGTAGTGGGTCATGGACACTTTGGATTTGTATAATTTTGGATAGCCATGCGAAAATGGCTTATATATGTTTGAGCATAATGTTATAATCATTTGGTATGAATATGGTTATTGAGAGGTGTGGATATGCTTAACAAGGATTGGCCATGGGAATGGTTAATCACTATCATAATTTGTGCTATTTATGCTAAAAGGGCTAGTTGAATCATGGAAACTAAGAAATAGGTAAAGTCTACCTTAAAGGCAGATGCTGACAGCAGCAGTGATGTAGATTTGGAAAATCACTAAAAATAGTAGGAATGGATCTAAATAGTGAATAAATTATTTAAATGAACCTTGATGAATCCACTTTCATATGGAAGAAACGAAACGGTCATATGAGTGGTATGTTAAGAGATAATTAGGTTTTCGTGAGACAGGGCCAGAACGGTTTCTGGATTCCCTGTTCCGACTTTGGAAATTCATTATAAATTAACCAGAGATAATTAGGAGTCATGCCATATATGTATAGATTCCTCTCTGAGTCTAGTTTCTATAGAAACAAACGGCATCAGTATTGAAGCCCTGTACAGGGAGATATCCGAATTGTAATGCATGAAGGTCAGTGTAGTCGCACCCTGTAACAGGGGAGACTTTAACTAATAAACTGTACTAATTGGCCCAACCAAAAATTCTAGAAAAAAATATGTTGATGGAAATAGGAGTCTAGTTTCAGAGAAAAATCACGAAACTGATTTTCGAGTTGTGAAACTCAAGATATGATTTTTAAGGTGACAGCGACACAGTTAGCCAGCTGTCTGGAAAAATTTAAAATGGACTGCGATAGTAAGCGAATTTAGTCTGTGAACCCCTCGTGTCCGACTCTGGCAACGGTCTCGGGTACGGGGTGTTACAATTTTATTGGTATCAGAGCTACGGTTTAGTCGATTCTAGGACTACCGTAATACGTTTGAGTCTAGCTATACATGCCATTATGTAATTATTTGATAGTGTGGTGATTTCTGACAATTGAAAATGTGTTTATTTATTGTAATGAATTCCAATCCCGATCGAGCTGTAGCAGATGGTATTGAGAGGACTGTGACATGCTTATGACGTGTCAATATTGAGAAGGGTATAACATAAGTAAGTTTTGAGTAATTGAATTTGGTATTTAACTTAAAATGCCATGATATACATGTATGATAGATGAATGATGTCCCATTGTCCTTATCATAATAAGGTTATTAGAGAAATGAACAAAGGAAGAGATTGGGGATATATGCTTTTGTGTGATTGCTTATTGAGCTGAAAGTTTAGTAAAAGAAGCATACATGTATTAGATTTGAATGATATTTACGACTTAAAGTCAAGAATCATGTTATATGTTTACATGTGAATGAATTGATTAAATTATAAATGTGATTTGTGCCATGTGAAACATGATAACATGTGAATAAATATGTATGAGACTCAGTGATGTGAATCCGAGTTTAAAGACCCGCTGACTATATGAAGAGATTATGTCCGGGTAAAGACCCGATGGCTATGTACAGAGATTATGTCCGGATTAAAATTCGCTGGCTTTGTGTGGAGATTTCATCCGAGCTAAAGGTCTCGACAATGATCCGGGCTAAGTCCCGAAGAGCATTCATGCTAGTGATATATCCGGGCTAAGTCCCGAAGAGCATTCATGCTAGTGATGTATCCGGGCTAAGTCCCGAAGAGCATTCATGCTAGTGATGTATCCGGGCTAAGTCCCGAAGAGCATTCATGCTAGTGATGTATCCGGGCTAAGTCCCGAAGAGCATTCATGCTAGTGATGTATCCGGGCTAAGTTCCGAAGAGCATTTGTGCTAGTGATATATCCGGGCTAAGTCCCGAAGAGCATTCATGCTAGTGATGTATCCGGGCTAAGTTCTGAAGAGCATTCGTGCTAGTGATATATCCGTGCTAAACCCCGAAGAGCATTCGTACTGGTTTATATCCGGGCTAGGTCCCGAAGAGCAATCATGCTGGTGACGTGTATTCGGGCCTTCGTGCCTAGTAGGCTTCGTGCCGGTAATTTGAGCAAAGTTTAAGTATTCATTACTATACGAATTCAAATTTAAATGAGATGATATGTTTAAAAGTGTTCATACATGATGTTTATAGACTTGGTTAAGTCATTTCAATGTGTAATAACGAATGAATAAGAGCACTATGTGTGTGAATGATTAGAGGCACTGTGTGTGTGCGAATTCCTTTAATCGAGCATTATGAGTGCGAGATCGGTCAGTGGGCACTAAGTGTGTGAAGTGGAATTCATGTAAGACCTCGTCTGGGACGAAGGCATTGATTTGAGATAGTGTGTAAGACCATGTCTGGGACATGGCATCGGCTCGATATGTGAGCATATGTAAGACCATATCTAGGATATGGCATTGTAAGAGCTATATGTGCTTAATGAGTATCCGTAATGATTTCGAATGATTCAACGGGTATCGTTAACAGTGATTAAATGTGCTAAATGAATTCAATGTTCAGGTATGTGGAAGTTGATTTTCTGTTGGAAATAGGTTAAGTTGAATAGTGAGATATGATGGAGTTATAAAGGATATTTATTGGGATGTTTGAGTATATGTGTACTTTCGGTCAAGTTACAGCTTATACATGAATGAAAATGTGGGTTACAAATATGTGGGTTGATGATGTGAATTATACATGTTAATATGTACTTAATATGTGTTTGAAATGCATTTGTGAATTAAATTAAGTGATTATTGCTTATGAAATCAAGAAAATGAGATATATGTGCATACTTGTAGAAATGTTTATGTATTTGTTTTAAGATAAGAAAATGATTTTATAGATCGATGCGAAATCAATAATGAATTACAATTGCTATCGATGAGCTAATGTTTATATAAATATAATTCAATAAGAGGACGTTATCCTAAACTATACATCGGTAGAAATTTTCGGGGACGAAAATCCCTAAAGGGGGGGGGGGAGAGTTGTGACACCCCTAAAGTGACCCTAGTCGGAAAGTGGTTTCGGGACCACGAAACCGAGTCTTATAAATAATTAAAGGTTATATTCTGTGTTTATGATGTGAGTAAATGCTTGTGTGATAGTTCCATACTTCAATTTGGTCAGTGTATGTGAAATTATTAGTAGGGACTTATGTGAGACAATTTAGAAATATGCTAGGCAAGTGCTAAAGTGGCCTATTAGTATATGTGGGAAAGTGCTTGTCCTTGCATGTCAAATTAGCCAAACTATAGGTAGTGGCCGGCCATGCTACAAATTGTATAATCAAGTGTGAATTTTATATTAACTTTAATTAACTAGGTGCCATATTAGTATGGAGGATGTAATAAAATAAAGAATTGATAACTAAAGGAAGGGATGGGTGAAAGAAAAAAAAAGAGATCATCATACATGTTTCTTCCTAGCCGAATCTAAAGAAAAAAAAAAGGGAACAAGAGCATTTGGTGATGAAAACAAGTTGTGTTCTTTGGTTCTTCTTGGCCGAATTGAAAGGAGGAAGAAGGGAGTGAAGCCATCGGTCATCTTAGGTCAATATTAAGGTAAGGTGTTCATATTAGTTCTTGAAATTTTAGTTGATCTTGAGTGAGATATCAAGTTATTTTTTTGTAACCCATGATGAAATTTTGATTTTTGGATTGAGTAAGGTTTTCGACTATGGTAGCTAATAATGGTGAGTTTTGTTGTTTCATGTTAAAGTTAGGTGAATGATGATAGATGAGTGTTTGAACCATAAAAAGAATTCGGCTACCTTGTTATGAACTAGGGCCGATTGTGAGTTGGTTGTGGTTGAATATTACATGCTTGGTAGAATGGTGGATGAAAGTGCCGAATGTGGTCTTTGGTTTGGCATGAGGTGATAAATAAAGGTTTAAAGGTAGCCTAAGTTAATTGATACTCACTAATGATTTCGAATGGAAGCTTTGTTAAGTGTGAAATGAGTGGCCGAGAGAGAGAACTATAGACTATTGCCGAATGTATGTTGGGTTGATAGAGTCTCCAAATTGATTTTATGTGAGTATGCATGACCGAATATAATCGGCCACATGAGTAAAGAAATGGGTTATTTGATATGTGGTAAAAGTTAAGTGTTAAACGAAATGGAAATGATTTCATATGTATGTGACTTTAATGTCTAATGTATATATATGGGTTAAGTACCTTGATTTTCTCTTTTCGATGTTCAAATGATTAAATCAATTGATTTGTTAAATTAAGCTCAAGAGCAAAGGGGAACTAAATCCGATAAAGGGAAGGAAAAAGTGATCAAATAGCCGCCGAAATCGTTCGACCACATCCGAGGTAAGTTTTAAGTGATTAAACGTTGAGTAAATTCAATCATAATAGGACATAATGAGTTGATTTAATAAGATATGATGTGGCCATGATATGTCTTAAACTCAAATGGTAAGTTCATATGTGTTTGGACTTGGAAAGTTAAGAGCAAATTGTAATAATTTGCTTTGGACAGCAGCAGTAACGTGATTTTAGAAAATCACTATAAATTGTTGGTGTGGAATTATAGGCTGAATAAAATATGTAATCAAGGCTTAATTAGTCTAGTTTCTTATAAAAGAGACCTTGTGAGCAAACAAATTTCCTATAAAGAGATATTTAAAGTTGTGTGAGACAGTGTCAGAATGACTCCGAAATCCCCTGTTCTGTTTTTAGAAAATCATTATAAATTGTACAAAAAATGGTTATAAGATAAAATTTATATGCTTAGACTCCTTAATGAGTCTAGTTTCAAATGAAATCAAATACAACACATTTTGAATTCTGTAAAATGAGAAATTTGATTCATAGTGAAGAGTGGTCAGATTAGTCAAACAGTGAAACAGGGGAAACTTTAAGAAAAATCTGGTATTGATTGGCCAAACCTAAAATTCTGAAAATTTTATGGATGGAAGTTATACGAGTCTATATTCAGGGAAAATTAACGGCAAGTGATTTGGAGTTTTGTAGCTCCAGTTATAAATAATTTAGTGATTACTGCTCAGGAAAACAGCTCGTAGTGAATATGTGATTTTGTTGTAAACATGGATAAAACTTGTTTTAGTTACTCATAAGCTATTGATTAAACCCATACGTGAATTCTAAATCGTGATATTGTAAAACGATACATGAATGTTAGATGGATCTTTGATATTAAAATTTGTGAAATTGTAAGTTTATGAGTATTCGAATATGAAATTATAGTATGGCGTGAAATTGAATTATTCATTGGGAAATGATTAATGTAGGTTCGGCCAAGACAAAGTGTATATATGTGATAAGGCCTAATGGCCGATGTGATGAATGTGAAAGTGTATATATGTGATAAGGGCTAATGGCCAATGTGATGAATGTGAAAGTGTATATATATGTGATAAGGCCTAATAGCCGATGTGATGAATGTGAAAGTGTATATATGTGATAAGGCCTAATGGCCGATGTGATGAATGTGAAAGTGTATATATATGTGAGAAGGCCTAATGGCCGATGTGATGAATGTGAAAGTGTATATATGTGGTAAGGCCTAATAGCCGATGTGATGAATGTGAAAGTGTATATATGTGATAAGGCCTAATAGCCGATGTGATGAATGTGAAAGTGTATATATGTGATGAGGCCTAATTGCCGATGTGATGAATGTGAAAGTGTATATATGTGACAGGGCCGAGTGGCCAACGTGATGGATGTGAAAGTGTATAAATGTGATAAGTCCCGAAGGGCAATTGTGTCAGTACTATATCCGGGTTAAAACCCCGCAGGCTTTATGCGAGAGTATTATCCTGATTAATGTCCGTAGGCTTCGTGCTCGTACTATATCCGAGCTTTAAAGACCCGACGGCGAAATGCTAGGATTCAAGTAAGACTTTGATATTGAGTATCTGCATTAAGTTACCATCAAATAAGTATTATGTATTCAAGATGTTCAGGTACGTATTACTTACTCATCGGTGGAGTGATTTCGAGGTGAATTATCAGTATCAAAGAGGTAGGTAAATGTGATTAATATTATAACTCCAAATGTGAGAATGTGCTTTGGAAATATTTGACCATCTAGGTCATTATTATTCGAAAGTATATATGTGGCAGCCAAGTGTTGCGTTTAATGATATTATAGATCGAGATGAAGCTCTAGATTAACTTCATCGAGCAGTTGAAATGAATGACCAATAATAGTGATTGAGAACACTTTGTCTTGCTTAAAACTTACTAAGCATTAAATGCTTACTCCGTTCTTTGAATCTCTGTTTTATAGATTTTGGTTCGTCAGCTATCGGACTCGGGATTATTGAAGTCGAAGTCGCCCACACTATCAAAGCCCTTTTGGTACACTTTTGGTTGAACTCTGAAAATGGCATGTATAGGACTACCCTTTTTGTAGTGGGTCATGGACCCTTTGGATTTGTATAATTTTGGATAGCCATGCGAAAATGGCTTATATATGTTTGAGCATAATGTTATAATCATTTGGTATGGATATGGTTATTGAGAGGTGTGGATATGCTTAACAAGGATTGGCCATGGGAATGGTTAATCACTATCATAATTTGTGCTATTTATGCTAAAAGGGCTAGTTGAATCATGGAAACTATGAAATAGGTAAAGTCTACCTTAAAGGCAGATGCTGACAGCAGCAGTGATGTAGATTTGGAAGATCACTAAAAATAGTAGGAATGGAATTAAATAGTGAATAAATTATTTAAATTAACCTTGATGAATCCACTTTCATATGGAAGAAACGAAACGGTCATATGAGTGGTATGTTAAGAGATAATTAGGTTTTCGTGAGACAGGGCCAGAACGGTTTCTGGATTCCCTGTTCCGACTTTGGAAATTCATTATAAATTAAACAGAGATAATTAGGAGTCATTCCATATATGTATAGATTCCTATCTGAGTCTAGTTTCTATAGAAACAAACGGCATCAGTATTGAAGCCCTGTACAGGGAGATATCCGAATTGTAATGCATGAAGGTCAGTGTAGTCGCACCCTGTAACAGGGGAGACTTTAACTAATAAACTGTACTAATTGGCCTGACCAAAAATTCTAGAAAAAAATATGTAGATGGAAATAGGAGTCTAGTTTCAGGGAAAAATCACGAAACTGATTTTCGAGTTGTGAAACTCAAGATATGATTTTTAAGGTGACAGCGACACAGTTAGCCAGCTGTCTGGAAAAATTTAAAATGGACTGCGATAGTAAGCGAATTTAGTCTGTGAACCGCTCGTGTCCGACTCCAGCAACGGTCTCGGGTAAGGGGTGTTACAAAATGTTTTTCGTTTCTGCTATTTAAGTTTTCTCGCATAAAAATCTAAACTTTTATATTTTTTTCAAGCTTTACTTTCATGGCTGCCTTATTTTCCATGTTTATGTTTATGTTCCTTACTTTTAGCATGTATAGCTAAACCTTTAAAGAGATTGGTTAATGGAGATGTGGGTAAACTAACATCCCTTGGACAAAAATACTAAATCGTAACAAATTTGACTAATTTAAATAGAATTAAGAACTTAGGTAGTGACGCCTCTAAGGGAGTATCAAGATAAAGTGAGACCAGAATGTAATCTTATCACATACTCATTTATTAGTCCCGGATTAATCGGCGAGATCGGACGATAAACCAAACCTAATTCGTCTAAGTCGGTAAAATTGAGATCAGAAGATAAAATGGAGCCACATGGTAATTTACGATAATTATGTCCCTAGCCTGAGATTTGGTGAACCACATCGAAGTCAACCAACCCCCATTAAATATTTACTAGATAATTGTAACACCCCTCACCTGAGTCTGAGGCCGGGACAGGGTATGAGGCATTACTGCACTTAAACGTACACAACTATGTAAAACTGGACCATAAAAAAATTTCATTCAAATTAAAACATTTATTCATATTCATAATGTCCCTTATACGGGCTTATAAGGCCCAAAACCTATATCAGGGGTGGTTCGGGACTAAACCGAGAACTTACGAACTTTTTACAACACTTAGAAATTTTTTTAGTTTTGCAGAGTCACACGCCCGAGTGGTCACACTCGCCCGTGTGGCTCGGACACGCCCGTGTCCTCAGCCCGTGTAACTCTCTATTTATGACATCAACAATATTTTAAGGTCACACAACCAAGATACATGCCTGTCTGCTAGACCGTGTCTTCCACACGGCTGAGACATACGGTCGTGTCTCTGTCAGTGTGGCCAACACTTAGGCTATTTTCCAAGCCTTGGTCCACCTTAATCCCTCACACACTTATACACCATCAAAGGCATTGAACATTGTATCCAATTAAAGACTAAACATCCTTAATTAAGTTGCAAACATAACATTTACGTGTCATCATACTTGTGTTTCTCATACTCATACTGTCTATTATAATACCACTTATACTTTTATACCACGATTATCATCATACTAATTAACTTCAACTTAATTATAACAAAAAAGTATAACCACATCACACAAGACCTCGGTACATATAAGCACATGATCACATTTCAAGGTGTTAGCACATTGCACACGGATAAATAGGTTTACAAACCCATAACCAATATAAGCCACATCTCATGGCTATATACATTTGAGTCATTATAAGCCAACACATTTTACCAAACCATTATACATATAACACAAAGGACTAAGTCTTTATACATGTCACTCACTTGAAAACACTTAAGGTTTATCGATTCCCCAAATTGATAATTTGATAGTGTGATGCTGCCTCCGACGGTCTCCAAACCCGAGCTAACCTGGAAACACTAAAGAAATGAAAAGGAGGGGGTAAGCAATATAGCATAATAAGCCCGGATGAAAATAATAAGCAATTTGTTAACATGCTTCTACCAATTCTCACATCATGATCTTAAGGTAAAACAATCATAATTGCACTTTTTACTTATGTTCATGTCAAGTTGTTTACTCGCATCATAATCACTAAATTATTAATATCTTGAGCTAAAGAATTTTAAATTAAGATCCATTAAAAGCATTTGAAACTAGACTCATATATATTTCTGTCATAAAATTTTCAGAATTTATGGATTAGCTAATAAGTACAGTTTATTCTTAAAATTTACCCCTGTTCTGCTATTTAACAGCTTCAACCTTTCTTTATTAAAAATTAATTATCTTAGTACGGGTTTTGGATGATGTTCCCGTTTTTTTTCTCTTGAAAATAGACTTATTAATAATTTTATTCATACAAATTGTAACTAATAATTATTTTTATACAATTTTTAATGATTTTCCAAAGTTAAGATAGGGGAGCCCGAAATCACTCTGACCCTGTCTCAAAAAAATTCAAATATCTCATAATATGAAATTATTTTGCTTACACCATTTCTTTTATGTGAAACTAGACTCAATAAGATTTAATTTCATATTTTATTAAACATACAACTCAATTTTCACAATTTTTGGTTGATTTTCAAAGTCGGACTGCTGCTACTGTCCAAAACTGTTTTAGTGTAAAGTAATGATACTAAGTTTATAACACCTTTACAAATCATTTCCATGATCATGGTAAAAATACATTTTTTTATACATCACAAGCCTAGACCCATAATCACAAGGTCATCAAAATTTCAATCTCATAAGCATGACTTACTTATTTGCATCCTTACCAAAGGTGCATCATAAACCGAAATCATTTCTCATGAGTTTTGCGTACATACCTGTACCACTTCGTAACGTAATCATACATTATCACAACTTTGATATAATCTTTGAATTAGCCATTGAACCACTTGGAATACTAAAGGATACTCGAAAATCTCATACACATGAAAAGATGCCAATGCCATGTCCTAGATGTGGTCTTACAAGGGATCTCACATCGATGTCAACAGCCTAGCTGTAGTCTTACACGAAGTCTCATAACGGTGCAGATGCCATGTCCCAGACATGGTCTTATACGGGACCTCATATTGGTTCCAATTCCATATCCCAGATATGGTCTTATATGGGATCTCATACTGATGCCGATGCCATATCCTAGATATGGTCTTACACGAGATCTCATCTCGATGGCGATGCCATATCGCAGATATAGTTTTACATGGGATCTCATTTCGATGCCGATGTCATATCCCATATATGGTCTTACACGGGATCTCATTTCGATGGTGATGTCATATCCCAGATATGGTCTTATACGGGATCTCAATACTCACATGTCGTGATATCTGTATCTTGGCTATTCCTAGGGTTCAACCGGGATTTCTGAGACACCAACTTTTGTCGAGTCGTCACTGAAACATCATGAATCATTTTCATAAAGACAAATACATATACATATACATTTCATGCAATATTTAAGCATTAAAAAATAATAATAATAACAACATGTTGCATTATTTTCATATAAACTTACCTCGATACTAAAAATGACGAAAAGAGACCTAACCGTCAAATACTTATTTTTCCCTCGTTCTAGGTCCGAATCTCATTTTCCTTGATCTATAATATCACATTTAGCTTATTTATTAGTCAAATTATTCAATTTGATCCAAAAATCACATCATGAAAAAATTACATTTTTGCCCTTAAAGTTCCACATATTTACAGTTTTGCCCCTAGGCTTGTAAAATGATTTTCATTCAATTTTTTTGTTCTTTAAGCCTAAAAAAAATCATTTTCATAACTGTAGAAGCCCAAAATTTCCACTAAATTATAGTTTTATGACAAATTTTATAACTTTTACAAATTAGTTATTTTTAGCGTTTTCACCCAAAACTACTTAGCAAAAGTCATTTAACACACAACAAACATTCATATTTCTTATTTAAACATCAAAATACACACAAGTAGCACATGCTTAAATTTTTAAGCATCAACCCTAGCTCAAATAAATAGTAGAAATAGATAGATCTTGTTACGGGGATTACAAAAACGTAAAAATCATTAAAAACGGGGCTAGAACGGACTTACAATCGAGTTTGGAAGCTTAAAAAACCCTAGCCATGGTTTATCCATGCAATTTTCAATCGTATCTTGAAGATGGAAAAAATTTGGCTTTTAATTTTGTTTTTAATTCATTTTAATTACTAAATGACCAAAATGCCCCTAACTTGAAAATATTCTGTTTCACCTATTTCATGTCCATTTTTGTCCAAAAAATTAACCAATGGTATAATTACCATATAATGATCTCCAATGTACAATTTCATAACAATTGGACACCTTTAGCATGTAGGACTCAACTTTTTCACTTTTTACGATTTAGTCCTTTTTACTAAATTGAGTGCCTAAACGTAAAAAATTTTCAGACGAAATTTTCACAAAATCATTTCGTGAAATATTGGACCATAAAAATATAATAAAATTAATTTTTCTTACGTCGAATTTGTAGTCTCAAAATCACTATTCCGACTAGGCCCAAAATTGGGCTGTTACAATTCTCCCCCTTTAGGGATTTTCGTCCCCGAAAATCTTACCAGAAAAAGTTGTTTTCAACTCTTATGAATTACTTTGAAAAATTTCTCAGAATCACAAGTCATATCAACCACAATCCAGATAACATCTTCATTTTTAGAGATAAAATAATCTTGATACGAAGTCTATAGCAATTCTACTTCTTAACCATTCCCGTACCATCACTGACTGTATTAGTCCTGAGTATACTTGGTTATCGAATTTTATCTATTAGCAAATTGGCATCTGAATACGGATCTAAAATATCATGTAATGTACGCAATCACTAACGCATCCACTTTACATAACAGCACATCTTATTACTTTTGGAATAAACAGACGTGTTACTACCGAGTCTCGTATAAAAACTTCTACATAAGCTCTGGGTTCATCTGTTCGAAACTTTCTTTCTCAGGACAATAATAATAACAAGAATCAGGTCCGAATTGAAATCCGACATCAGGAGTGATCTCATTCTGAAGTCATTTAGATTACCCCACGCTGTCATATTTTCTGAGCTTCTCAGTCTCGCAAAGAAAACCTCGCTTTAGCATTTAATATAGTTATAATTATTCCATCATCAAATAAGATCAATCAAGTAACCTGTACTCACAAAAATAAACAAAGATTTTCCATCCAGGTATCTGTAACTATAACTGCTTTCTCCATGATTAATCGATAACTACTCGAAATCTTTCAATAACTCAAATCATTTCCACTGTCTTAAATTCAAATCTTTCTGTGCCATTAGATACATTAAACTCTTGAGATCAGGGAACATGTGGAAATCTTCGTCAAACAAACAATGTCATCAAATTCTCAATACCAACATAATAGTGACCGTCTCTAAATCACTAGTTGAACCGTTCTCTTTAATGTGACATTAACTGTTTGAAAAACAGAACCATCACTTTACATTCTAGTAATAAAACACATACCAATCTGTTCGATAGTGCATCACTGAAATTCATAAATTTATTACTTAATTCAAATTAAACTCGGAATTAGAGCTTCGGTTAATAATACCTTCAACTGTTTCAACTTTGGTAACATGCAACAGACTATTCAAATTTTTACATGCTATAACTTTATCAAGCAGAACAACTTTAATAATGATAATATTACTCGATTAGGACAATCCAATAGGCATATCTCTGTATCATACTTTCTAGAATACCATTTCTTCATTTAGACTATCTATTTACAAACTCGTGAATACACAAAATTTATTACCATACTCGAATCTACTTTAAATACATGTAACTCAATTCATATTTCCATTGACTAGTTCACTTTGACAAAAAAATTGAGTTGATTTCAACTGTCGAATAATATCATATTAAAATACTCTTCTCTTCATGCTGATAAAGCAATCATACACTCATTCTTTCAAATTTCTCTTAACATGTTAATCGAAGGTCTTGCAACCATATTAACTCAAGGAAACATTATATCCGATTTAACTCATTAATTTTAGTCAGGCTTACCTGAGGGAAGAGATCCATCATAAAATTTTGAGCTTGTGCTCTCATTATTTACACCTTTTCCAAAGATAATTCCTTCCACGAAAATTAGAGAAATCTAGACACCAGAATCACCTCATTCCTATTGTCGAATCCAGGAATATAATCATAATAAATATAGTCATCACAGACTAAAGAACATACTTTAAAGATGAGCCATGTTTGATAATTTACACAATAAAGAAGATAAGAAAACCCAAATATGATATCATAATAGAAATCCAAGAACATAATGCATAAGGAAATAATTATAGGATGATCCCCAAAGAAAATCAGAAGAAAAACACTGTTTATCAGCTCTGGACTTCCTTTGTAATAAAGATAATATATTTTCTGTATATACACATAAGACAAAGCATCATTCAGTAGAAACAGAAGAATAACCTCACATAAATTTTTACCATCGTCTTTTCCCTAACATAATAGAATAGAATCCTAGAGAGATAAGAAAATGTCGATTGTAATTCAAGCAGACTCACAGTGCTTTCATCTAGCATTAGAGTTAGTCAACATACTCTGTGACAGCCCTAAAATAACCCTAGTCGGAAAGCAATTTCGGGACCGCTAAACCGAGTCACCAAATTATTTGAATATGATATTTATTGTCTAAAATATGTGAATATGAATGTGTGAAAGTTTTAAGCTTCGATTTAGTCGATTGCATGTGAATTTAGTAATAGGACTTATGTGTGACACTTTTGAAATGTGATAGGTTAATCCATAAGGATCTATTAGTGCATGTAATCAAAGGGGTGGACTTGCATGTCAATTTCCCCCATTTAATTACTAGTGGCCAGCCATGACAAAGGGTGATGGGCAAAACATGTCATAAAACATGTTGTGCTAATGGTTTATGTGAGAAAGGATAAAATAATAATGGGAAGGTAAATGATGACAAAAAAATGTGTGTGGTTGCCCCCCCTCCATTGCCGTGAATGGAAGAAAGAAGGACTTCAACTTTTATTTTTCTATCTTGCTTCCTTGTCTCTTTCAAATGAAGCTAGAGAGGAGAGGCCGGCTGCATGTAGGGGAAAACCATGAAATTTGTTTGCTTATAAGTTGAAATTTTCAAGTAGAAGGCTAAAAAGGGGAGGAGCAAATTGAATAGGTAGAATCGGTGTTGGGAACCTTGGTGAGTTTTCCTTGAACTTTTATTTGATAATTGTTGAAACTGTCAAATTGCTGTCCGAATTTTACCTTGTTGGTATTGTTAATTGCTGCCCTGTTTATGCTGTCTAAATATTGTATTATTGATGCGTCCGAATCAGCCTCCGAATGTGATATGTTACAGCAATTAAGCCAAGTGTTGCGAGTCCTCTTAGGCTGCCCACAACGCAACCTTTCAATACTAATGTTACCATGAATTTACCTTCAATTGATGGCGTGGTGTATATACATTTTAGAAAGAAAGATGTTGTTGTTTAGTTGAATTTTCATTTGATAAATGTTCATTCGGTCAAATGGGAGAAGAATGAGATGAATTTAAATGTTGTGGTTTATTATTTGAGTTGCTAAATGAAGAAAAATCGGCTAACAAGGGAGTACTAAGGCCGAATATGATTTTGAATATTAGTGGTGTAGTTGCCGAATTTGAACTATGAAGTTATTGAGTAATGTGTGTGTTTTAAGTGATAGAATTGAGTGAATGCTTGGAATGTGATATGTATGAATTATGTGTTAAATTAAGGTTTGCTAAGCTAGCTATTAAGATGAAGTGAAAATGTTAGTAATTGATTGCTAGTGTATATATGTGTACTAGCCGAGCTTTGAATTTAAATAATGGTTGGAGCACCGTGTGTTGTAATGAGATTATTTGAGTGAAATCATAGATATTTATATGATGAATTCAATTGTGGATATACATGCTTAAATAAGATGCATACATGAATGAATAGATAGCTTGGTGTTGCATGTATTCGGTCATAAAGGTGCACATGAGGAAATGTTAGATTAATTGTATTAAATTGCTCAATGTGATTAAAAATGCGTATGACCATTTTGTGTTTGAGCTATCGGTGGCCATATGACCTATCAAACTCCTTGTCATATTCGGCCATAAGCTAGCATAATGAGACTTTAATAAGTTAAATTTGTTTGAATTAGCTCAAGAGCTTAGAGGACCAAAGTTGGATAAGGGAAGGGAAAAAGTGATCGAATAGCCGCCGAAATCGTTCGACCACATCCGAGGTAAGTTTTAAGTGATTAAATGTTGAGTAAATTCAACTATAATAGGATATAATGAGCTGATTTAATAAGATATGATGTGGCCATGATATGTCTTAAACTCAAATGGTAAGTTCCTAAGTGTTTGGACTTGGAAATTTAAGAGCAAATTGTAATAATTTGCTCAGGACAGCCGCAGTAACGTGATTTTAGAAAATCACTATAAATGTTTGGTGTGGAATTATAGGCTGAATAAAATATACAATCAAAGCTTAATTAGTCTAGTTTCTTATAAAAGAGACCGTGTAAGCAAAGGAATTTCCTATAAAGAGATATTTAAAGTTGTGTGAGACGGTGTCAGAATGACTCCGAAATCCCCTGTTCTGTTTTAAGAAAATCACTATAATTTGTACAAAAATGGTTACAAGATAAAATTTATATGCTTAGACTCCTTAATGAGTCTAGTTTCAAATGAAATCAAATAGAACATACTTGGAATTCCGTACAATGAGAATTTTGATTCGTAGTGAAGACTGGTCAGATTAGTCAAATAGTGAAACAGGGGAAACTTTAAGAAAAATCTGGTATTGATTGGCCAAACCTAAAATTCTGAAAAATTTATGGATGAAATACATACGAGTCTATATTCAGGGAAAATTAACGACAAGTGATTTGGAGGCTTGTAGCTCCGGTTATAAATAATTTAGTGACCATTGCTCAGGAAAACAGCTCGTAGTGAATATGTGATTTTGTTGTAAACATGGATAAAACTTGTTTTAGTTGCTCATAAGCTATTGATTAAACCCATACTTGAATTCTAAATCGATATATTGTAAGTTTATGAGTATTCGAATATGAAATGATAGTATGGCGTAAAATTGAATTATTCATTGGAAAGTGATGGATGTAGATTCGGCCAAGACCAAGTCTGTACATGATAGTATATGTGGTATGTGAAGTATATTTGAATAAATGTGAAAGTGTATATATGTGATAAGGCCGAATGGCCAATGTGATGAATGTGAAAGTGTATATATATGTGATAAGGCCTAATGGCCGATGTGATGAATGTGAAAGTGTATATATGTGATAAGGCCGAATGGTCGATGTGATGAATGTGAAAGTGTATATATATGTGATAAGGCCTAATGGCTGATGTGATGAATGTGAAAGTGTATATATGTGATAAGGCCTAATAGCCGATGTGATGAATGTGAAAGTGTATATATGTGATAAGGCCTAATGGCCGATGTGATGAATGTGAAAGTGTATATATGTGATAAGGCCTAATGGCCGATGTGATGAATGTGAAAGTGTATATATGTGATAAGGCCGAATGGCCAATGTGATGAATGTGAAAGTGTATATATGTGATAGGGCCGAGTGGCCAACGTGATGGATGTGAAAGTGTATAAATGTGATAAGTCCCGAAGGGCATTTGTGTCAGTACTATATCCGGGTTAAAACCCCGCAGGCTTTATGCGAGAATATTATCACTGATTAATGTCCGTAGGCTTCGTGCTCGTACTATATCCGAGCTCTAAAGACCCGATGACTACGTGTGGAGATTTTGTCCAGGTAAGCCCCGAACTAAAGGTTTTGCTGAAGATTCAAGTAAAGCGTAAGATTATACAACTTCACAGTAACAATTGGTAATAAATACGTTCAATGCGTTAAGTTGGTCAGGTATGTATTTTGAGATTATATTTAAGTTTGATTTAAACTAAATCACAAGGTCGTTATGTGATGCACATGTGAGTAAAGCAATAAGACTGTTCTATGATTATTGTGCATTTGGTCAATGTGGAAAGTCAGGAAAAAAAGAAATATGTAATGTACCTATGATCATAAGAGGTCACTATCAAGTGAGAATTTATCTGCCTATTATATATGATGAGATGTGCATATTCGGTAAAGGGATGGTATGCCCGAAGGAAGAGTGAAATAAAAATACGAACAACTATGTTATAATTTGATTGTTATCTGTTGACACTGCTTAAAACTTACTAAGATTGTAATGCTTACTCCGTGTACTTTGTTTCCTCTATTTTATATATCTCATTTGGAAGCTACAGGCTCGGGGATCATCAGCAACTAGTCACACTATCACTATCCACTGTTTGGTACTGCTACGTTTTGGATTATCTTATGGCATGTATAGAATAGACTAGTAGTGACAGGATATTTTGGTTAATGTATATAAGCCATGCGAAAATGGCATCTTTTGAATGTGTACTTATAGAAGTTTAAATTGTATCCCTGAATGTCTTTAGTACTTATCTAAAGGAATGTTCAAAAAAAATTTTACTGTTCTGATATGAGTTTCAAGACTGGTAATGCCCTTTATCTATTCCGGCGACAGATACGGGATTGGGGTGTTACATTTTATTGGTATCAGAGCTACGGTTTAGTCGATTCTAGGACTAACGTAGCCCGCGTGAGTCTATTTATACATGCCATAAAGTGATAAAATGATAGTGTGATGATTTTTGACTATTAAAATGTGTTTTCTGTAACATAATGAATCTTGATCCCGACCGAGCTGTAGCAAGATTCTGACTATGAGAATTTGCGATATAACTTCACTTAGATATGCCTGAATTATTAAGTTGATCAGGTGCGTATCATGTACTCGTATTTGAATTTCGATTTGGATTGAATTATAAGGGTATAAGTGATGCAATTTTGAAGGAGTGTTATGACTATAAATGTGATTTTTGTATGTGGCTATGGAACTGGAAGTTGAATGGTCGATAAGCATGTTGTGTTTGTATTCAAGTAATGTAAATGATATACTAATGTGTATTGCTATATGTGTATATGTACATGAGAATTGAGAGTGATGTATCCGGGCTAAGTCTCGAAGAGCATTCGTGCTAGTGATGTATCCGGGCTAAGTCTCGAAGAGCATTCGTGCTAGTGATGTATCCGGGCTAAGTCTCGAAGAGCATTCGTGCTAGTGATGTATCCGGACTAAGTTCCGAAGAGCATTCGTGCTAGTGATATATCCGTGCTAAACCCGAAGAGCATTCGTGCTGGTGTTATATCCGGGCTAGGTCCCGAAGAGCAATCATGCTGGTGACGTGTATTCGGGCCTTCGTGCCTAGTAGGCTTCGTGCCGGTAATTTGAGCAAAGTTTAAGTGTTCATTACTTTACGAATTCAAATTTAAATGAGATGATATGTTTAAAAGTGTACATACATGATGTTTATAGACTTGGTTAAGTCATTTCAATGTGTAATAACGAATGAATAAGAGCACTATGTGTGTGAATGATTAGAGGCACTGTGTGTGTACGAATTCCTTTAACTGAGCACTATGAGTGCGAGATCGGTCAGTGGGCTCTAAGTGTGTGAAGTGGAATTCATGTAAGACCTCGTCTGGGACGAAGGCATTGATTTGAGATAGTGCGTAAGACCATGTCTGGGACATGGCATCGGCTCGATATGTGAGAATATGTAAGACCATATCTAGGATATGGCATTGTAAGAGCTATATGTGCTTAATGAGTATCCATAATGATTTTGAATGATTCAACGGGTATATTTAAGATGATAAATAAAGTAAGATCAGAATAAGTGATACAGGTATGTACGGAAGGTATGTGAAAATCAAATGAAAGTAAAAATTGGTGAGTTCATATTATATTATGTTATGTATACTAAAGAAGTGAATACGTAAAAAGATGGTGGATATGTTGTTAAGAAGTAAATTCATGTTATAAATGTGTTACGGATTTAGTCTATGGAATGCTTGGTATATGAAGTCATATGTGCTATTGCTAAATGACCCCTATTTTTTTTTGTTAATCATATTCAAGAAAATATTTCGATTAAGTTCGACATTTGAAAGTCTGTAAGAATTTTTGAATGCTGATAATTTTGGATATATGGGTTATGTGCTAAAATAAACCCCATGCCGGTATACTATATGAGGCTTTATGCCAAATCGATTGTATACGAGTATCGTTAACGGTGATTGAATGTGCTAAATGAATTCAATGTTCAGGTATGTGGAAGTTGATTTCCTGTTGGAAATAGGTTAAGTTGAATAGTGAGATATGATGGAGTTATAAAGGATATTTATTGGGATGTTTGAGTATATGTGTACTTTCAGTCAGATTACAGCTTATACATGAATGAAAATGTGGGTTACAAATACGTGGGTTGATGATGTGAATTATACATGTTAATATGTGCTTAATATGTGTTTGAAATGCATTTGTGAATTAAATCAAGTGATTATTGCTTATGAAATCAAGAAAATGAGATATATGTGCATACTTGTAGAAATGTTTATGTATTTGTTTTAAGATAAGAAAATGATTTTTATAGATCGATGCGAAATCAATAATGAATTACAATTGCTATCAATGAGCTAATGTCTTTGTGGATATAATTCAATAAGAGGACGTTATCCTAAACTATGCATCGGTAGAAATTTTCGGGGACAAAAATTTCTTAAGTGGGGGAGAGTTGTGACAGCCCTAAAATGACCCTAGTCAGAAAGTGGTTTCGGGACCACTAAACCGAGTCACCAAATTATTTGAATATGATATTTATTGTCTAAAATATGTGAATATGAATGTGTGAAAGTTTTAAGCTTCGATTTAGTCGATTGCATGTGAATTTAGTAATAGGACTTATGTGTGACACTTTTGAAATGTGATAGGTTAATCCATAAGGATCTATTAGTGCATGTAATCAAAGGGGTGGACTTGCATGTCAATTTCCCCCATTTAATTACTAGTGGCCAGCCATGACAAAGGGTGATGGGCAAAACATGTCATAAAACATGTTGTGCTAATGGATTATGTGAGAAAGGATAAAATAATAATGGGAAGGTAAATGATGACAAAACAAAAATGTGTGTGGTTGCCCCCCCTCCATTGCCGTGAATGGAAGAAAGAAAGACTTCAACTTTTATTTTTCTATCTTGCTTCCTTGTCTCTTTCAAATGAAGCTAGAGAGGAGAGGCCGGCTGCATGTAGGGGAAAACCATGAAATTTTTTTGCTTATAAGTTGAAATTTTCAAGTAGAAGGCTAAAAAGGGGAGGAGCAAATTGAATAGGTAGAATCGATGTTGGGAACCTTGGTGAGTTTTCCTTGAACTTTTATTTGATAATTGTTGAAACTGTCAAATTGCTGTCCGAATTTTACCTTGTTGGTATTGTTAATTGCTGCCCTGTTTATGCTGTCTAAATATTGTATTATTGATGCTGTCCGAATCAGCCTCTGAATGTGATATGTTACAGCAATTAAGCCAAGTGTTGCGAGTCCTCTTAGGCTGCCCACAACGCAACCTCTCAATACTAATGTTACCATGAATTTACCTTCAATTGGTGGTGTGGTGTATATACATTTTAGAAAGAAAGATGTTGTTGTTTAGTTGAATTTTCATTTGATAAATGTTCATTCGGTCAAATGGGAGAAGAATGAGATGAATTTAAATGTTGTGGTTTATTATTTGAGTTGCTAAATGAAGAAAAATCGGCTAACAAGGGAGTACTAAGGCCGAATATGATTTTGAATATTAGTGGTGTAGTTGCCGAATTTGAACTATGAAGTTATTGAGTAATGTGTTTGTTTTAGGTGATAGAATTGAGTGAATGCTTGGAATGTGATATGTATGAATTATGTGTTAAATTAAGGTTTGCTAAGCTAGCTATTAAGATGAAGTGAAAATGTTAGTAATTGATTGCTAGTGTATATATGTGTACTAGCCGAGCTTTGAATTTAAATAATGGTTGGAGCACCGTGTGTTGTAATGAGATTATTTGAGTGAAATCATAGATATTTATATGATGAATTCAATTGTGGATATACATGCTTAAATAAGATGCATACATGAATGAATAGATAGCTTGGTGTTGCATGTATTCGGTCATAAAGGTGCACATGAGGAAATGTTAGATTAATTGTATTAAATTGCTCAATGTGATTAAAAATGCGTATGACCATTTTGTGTTTGAGCTATAGGTGGCCATATGACCTATCAAACTCCTTGTCATATTCGGCCTTAAGCTAGCATAATGAGACTTTAATAAGTTAAATTTGTTTGAATTAGCTCAAGAGCTTAGAGGACCAAAGTTGGATAAGGGAAGGGAAAAAGTGATCGAATAGCCGCCGAAATCGTTCGACCACATCCGAGGTAAGTTTTAAGTGATTAAATGTTGAGTAAATTCAACTATAATAGGATATAATGAGCTGATTTAATAAGATATGATGTGGCCATGATATGTCTTACACTCAAATGGTAAGTTCCTAAGTGTTTGGACTTGGAAATTTAAGAGCAAATTGTAATAATTTGCTCAGGACAGCCGCAGTAACGTGATTTTAGAAAATCACTATAAATGTTTGGTGTGGAATTATAGGCTGAATAAAATATACAATCAAAGCTTAATTAGTCTAGTTTCTTATAAAAGAGACCGTGTAAGCAAAGGAATTTCCTATAAAGAGATATTTGAAGTTCTGTGAGACGGTGTCAGAATGACTCCGAAATCCCCTGTTCTGTTTTAAGAAAATCACTATAATTGGTACAAAAATGGTTACAAGATAAAATTTATATGCTTAGACTCCTTAATGAGTCTAGTTTCAATGCAATCAAATAGAACATACTTTGAATTCTTTACAGTGAGAATTTTGACTCGTAGTGAAGACTGGTCAGATTAGTCAAACAGTGAAACAGGGGAAACTTTAAGAAAAATCTGGTATTGATTGGCCAAACCTAAAATTCTGAAAAATTTATGAATGAAAGATATATGAGTCTATATTCAGGGAAAATTAACGGCAAGTGATTTGAAGTCTTGTAGCTCCGGTTATAAATAATTTAGTGACCATTGCTCAGGAAAACAGCTCGTAGTGAATATGTGATTTTGTTGTAAACATGGATAAAACTTGTTTTAGTTGCTCATAAGCTATTGATTAAACCCATACTTGAATTCTAAATCGTGATATTGTAAGTTTATGAGTATTCGAATATGAAATGATAGTATGGCGTAAAATTGAATTATTCATTGGAAAGTGATGGATGTAGATTCGGCCAAGACCAAGTCTGTACATGATAGTATATGTGGTATGTGAAGTATATTTGAATAAATGTGAAAGTGTATATATGTGATAAGGCCGAATGGCCAATGTGATGAATGTGAAAGTGTATATATATGTGATAAGGCCTAATGGCCGATGTGATGAATGTGAAAGTGTATATATGTGATAAGGCCTAATAGCCGATGTGATGAATGTGAAAGTGTATATATGTGATAAGGCCTAATGGCCGATGTGATGAATGTGAAAGTGTATATATGTGATAAGGCCGAATGGCCAATGTGATGAATGTGAAAGTGTATATATGTGATAGGGCCGAGTGGCCAACGTGATGGATGTGAAAGTGTATAAATTTGATAAGTCCCGAAGGGCATTTGTGTTAGTACTATATCCGGGTTAAAATCCCGCAGGCTTTATGCGAGAATATTATCACTGATTAATGTCCGTAAGCTTCGTGCTCGTACTATATCCGAGCTCTAAAGACCCGATGACTACGTGTGGAGATTTTGTCCAGGTAAGCCCCGAACTAAAGGTTTTGCTGAAGATTCAAGTAAAGCGTAAGATTATACAACTTCACAGTAACAATTGGTAATAAATACGTTCAATGCGTTAAGTTGGTCAGGTATGTATTTTGAGATTATATTTAAGTTTGATTTAGACTAAATCACAAGGTCGTTATGTGATGCACATGTGAGTAAAGCAATAAGACTGTTCTATGATTATTGTGCATTTGGTCAATGTGGAAAGTCAGGAAAAAAAGAAATATGTAATGTACCTATGATCATAAGAGGTCACTATCAAGTGAGAATTTATCTGCCTATTATATATGATGAGATGTGCATATTCGGTAAAGGGATGGTATGCCCGAAGGAAGTGTGAAATAAAAAT
This sequence comes from Gossypium hirsutum, assembly GCF_007990345.1. Taxonomy (NCBI): domain Eukaryota; kingdom Viridiplantae; phylum Streptophyta; class Magnoliopsida; order Malvales; family Malvaceae; genus Gossypium; species Gossypium hirsutum. The sequence goes on from NC_053424.1 coordinate 56,489,127, forward strand.
ACGAACAACTATGTTATAATTTGATTGTTATCTTTTGACACTGCTTAAAACTTACTAAGCATTGTAATGCTTACTCCGTGTACTTTGTTTCCTCTGTTTTATAGATCTCATTTGGAAGCTACAGGCTCGGGGATCATCAGCAACTAGTCAGACTATCACTATCCACTGTTTGGTACTGCTACGTTTTGGATTATCTTATGGCATGTATAGAATAGACTAGTAGTGAGAGGATATTTTGGTTAATGTATATAAGCCATGCGAAAATGGCATCTTTTGAATGTGTACTTATAGAAGTTTAAATTGTATCCCTGACTGTCTTTAGTACTTATCTAAAGGAATGTTCAAAAAAAAAAAAATTTACTGTTCTGATATGAGTTTCAAGACTGGTAATGCCCCTTTATCTATTCCGGCGACGTATACGAGATTGGGGTGTTACATACTCATACAATAAGATTTTCATCAGAAAGAAAACAATTACTTCTAAGGATAATTAAAATATATGGAACACCCAGATAAGTCATCATAATTTACTCAATCACAACTATTACACACAAACATATTTACGACTCAATTTTCATTTTTCTGACTAATTCTATTATCATGAACCCCATAGTATTCCATTCATTAACGAAAACCAATTCGGGAGGAATTTCAGCAACATACCTTTAGACTTCATACCCAATTTAATCGAATAGCCAAGGCAAATTTTCTTCTTTATCCATGACCTTACATGATTTGTAGAATCTTTAAAACATTTCGATATTTCTTCCAAAACTGTATTCACTTTCCAAACTATTCTAATATCTATATGCATTACCAATTATTTCACCACTGAACTATTTAGTTTCATACTTGTGAACTTATTCAATATAATTCTCGTGAATTTTCGTCATAGAGCAACACTAGTAAGGGGGTGAGGTCGTAAAGCTTCTAACTTGATTCTCATAAATACACACATATGAATTTGCATTCATCATTAACATAACAACATCTTAATCATATAATTCACCTCAGGCAAATTAACATACGTATTTATGTTACACAAACTTACCGGTTGCATTTATTCAAATAAGTGTACATAAATACACATTTCATCAATTTTTGAGGAACTTTACTTATTATATTCACGTAATCGAACAAGTCAGGCACATGGCATCATATGAATGTAAAAAAAAATGGATGTGCTGATCATAACATAAACTTTCATCTCATACATCATCGCATACACATTCTAAACCTTTATTCATACCTTTATAAGCCTCAATTCATCATAAGTGTACTTTACTCAGATACTTTAGTATCAATATCAACATGGTCAAATGTAGCTCGATTGGAGAGTATCTCTGTCTAAGCGAGATAGATTTCATCCGCGTCGGGAGACATCACACTATCACAGATTATTTGGTATGTATAGATAGACTCTCACATTAGGCTAGGTTAGTTCGAGAATCGACTAAACCATAGTTCTGATACCACTAAATGTAGCCCCCCTCACCTGAGTTTGAGGTTGGGACAGGGTACGAGGCATTACCAGACATAAACGTACACAACTATGTAAAATCGGGCCATAAAAAAATTCGTTCAAATTAAAAACATTCATTCATATTCATGATGTCCCTTATATGGGCTTACGAGGCCCAAAACATATATTGGGGGTGGCTTGAGACTAAACCGAGAACTTATGAACTTTTTACAACACTTAGAAATTTTTCTAGTTTTAGAGAGTCACACGTCCGTGTGGGTAGGCTGTGTGGTCACACTTGCCCATGTCCTTAGGTTGTGTAACTCTCTGTTTATGACTTCAGCAATATTTTAAGGACACATGGCCAAGACACATACCCGTGTGCTAAGCCGTGTCTTCTACACGGCTGAGACACATGACCGTGTCTCTGTCCGTGTGGCCAACACTTAGGCTATTTTCCAAGCCTTGGTCAACCTTAATCCCTCACACACTTATACAACATCAAAGGCATAGAACATGGTATCCTGTTAAAGATTAAACATGCTCAATTAAGTTACAAATATAACATTTGCATGTCATCATACTTGTGTTTCTCATACTCATTTGGCCTTGTCTATTATAATACCACTTATACTTTTATACCACGGTTGTCATCATACTAATTAACTTCAACTTAATTATAGCAAACAAGTATAACCACATCACACAAGACCTCAGTTCATACAAGCACATGATCACATTTCAAGGTGTTAGCACATTGTACATGGATATATAGGTTTACAAACTCATAACCAATATAAGCTACATCTCATGGCTATATACACTTGAATCATTATAAGCCAATACATTTGGCCAAACCATTAAACGCATAACACAAAGGACTAAGTCTCTATACATGCTAATCACTTCAAAACACTTAAGGTTTATCGATAGCCCAAAATTGATAATTTGATAGTGTGATGCTGCCTCCAACGATCTCCAACCCCGAGCTAACCTGGCAACACTAATGAAATTAAAAGGAGGGAGTAAGCTATATAGCTTAGTTTCTCCAACCCCTAGACATGATTTCTCCATGCAAGTTTGGGCCATAGCTTGAAGATGGACTTTTAATTTTGTTTTTAATTCTTTTTATTTACTAATTGATCGAAATGCCCCTAACATAAAAATATTCTATTTAACCTATTTCATGTCCATTTTTGTCCAAAAAATTAATCAATGGTCTAATTACCATATAAGGACCTTTAATTTAAAATTTCATAACAATTGGACACCTTTAGCATGTAGAACTCAACTTTTGTACTTTTTACGATTTAGTCCTTTTGACTAAATTGAGTGCTCAAATGTCAAAATTTTCAGACGAAATTTTCACAAAATCATTTCGTGAAATCATAGACCATAAAAATATAATAAAAATAATTTTTCTTACGTCGGATTTGTGGTCTCGAAACCACTGTTTCGACTAGGCCCAAAATCGGGTTGTTACAGTAATCCCTTTAGTTTTACATTTCTTGCAATTTAGTCCTTAGAGTATAATATTTAATTTTCTAGCAAACTCATCTTTTTATGAATTTTCGTACTATAAAATCGTATGAGTAGTCACTTAGACTCTATTTTATACGTTAGTTATTGCTCAATTTTCTCTTCCTTTGGGTTCGACCCTGTAGAAAACTTCGTGTTCCATCGGAACGATAAATATTATAATTGGCACTTTAAGCTTGTAGTTAAAACCCACTTTTTAAATTGTTTCATAAATTCTTTATTTTCAACACGCACGCTGTAACAGTTCGGTTTTGACCCTAGTCAGAATAGTGGTTTTGAGACCACAAATTCGAGTCCAAAAAATATTTTAATATTATTTTCCGTGTCTGTGATATGTGAATTTACATCTGTGAAAATTTCTGTGATTTAATTTGTCTGTTTTTGTGAATAATTATGAAAAAGGATTAAATCGCGTAAAGTGTAAAAGTTGAGTGCTAGATGTTAAAGCACCTATTTGGCCTGGCTTTTAAAATAAGGGTCCTTGCATGTCAAATATACCATTGTATAGTAAGTGGAGAATGTTGGACATGTGTTAGGTGAATGGATTATTTTATAACAAAGGGCAAAATGGGAAAAATGATTATTAAAGTTATAATAATAAAATGAAATCATGAAAGTGGCCATATTATCACCTTGTTCATCTGAAAATTAAGAGAAATAAGAATCCATTGAAGCTTCAAAGTGTTCGGCCATTGCATGAGTGAATAGATTAGTCTATTTTGCTCGGTTTTTGATAATTTCTACGTTTTTGTGATCGCTGCTTCGTGTTCTTCAAAGCCCATGTCTGAGTTTCTATTTCTGTTAAAGATTTCATGAAATGAAATTGTTGATATTATGAGTTTTGTGATGTCTTTGAATGAATTATGAAGGCTTGGTAGATGGTTCATAAGTTTTGTCTTTGAGTTTTTGATGAAATTGAGCTATTTGGGTTAAATTTTGAAAATGAGGTTTTGAAGGACTAAATTGTGAATTGAACATGTTGTATGGGCTTATATAGAAGCCATGAAAATTCGGCTAGCCTTTGTTGTAAAGAAATTTTGTATATTGGTGATTTTGTGAAGAATGGACTAAATTGTCAAAGTGTGGAAATGTAAGGGCTAAAATGCAAAGTGCCCTAAATATGTGTATATGGATTAAATTGAATGAAATGAATGATTGAATGGTTGAATTTGTAATTTATTAGATTAAGAACAAAGAAAATCGAACTTAGATCAAGGAAAGTCTAAAATAGCCGAATAGTCGACTCGTTCCGTACAAAACCCATCTGAGGTAAGTCAAATTACAATTACATGATAATTTGAATAAATTCTACACATATAAACTGTAATTTGTATTGGATGACCTTGAGTTCCTGATGATTATCTTTGGAGTAAAGTATGATAATATGATAATATTTGAAAAGCTCTGTATGTTCCTAAGCAAAGTTGACATTTGTCTGAGACGTCGTGTAAGACCGTGTCTGGGACACAGGTCTCGATTGGGATTTACGTATAAGACCATGTCTAGGACATCGGTATCGTATCTGATTTCGTGTAAGACCCTGTCTGGGACAAAGGCATCGATATTGTACTACATGTAAGACCACGTCCAGGATGTTGGCATTGTACTTTTTTATGAGCATTTGTATCGTTTCTGACCCGTCTGATGATAGCGTATGAAATCTGAGATTGAGTATATGAAATGTATAACCTATGCAGGTACGTTTGTATTGTACTAAATTTCTGAATATGAAAAACTCTGTCTCTGTGAAATATGTATGGAAATGAAGTATGACTTATATGCAAACAAAAGAGCATGATTAAGTTTATGAATTATTCTATGAAATGGTTATGAATCTCTATGGTTGAATTGTAGTTATATGCTTTACATTTAGACCAATTGTATTTGGCTTACTAAGCTCTTTGTAGCTTACTCTGTGTGTTTACTGTCTGTTTTACAGTTATCGTAGCTACTAAAGGCTCGGGGATAGTCGAGGATCGTCACCACACTATCGATCTCATTTTGGTACTTTTGAAAGTGTACATATTTTAAAGTATGGCATGTATAGGCTAGAGGGTCTATGTATATAAGTTTTGATGTGTATATATTATGCCCTAGGAGTTGGCTAGCAAATGAAATGTTGTATATAGTTTTGGTATTTGGTTGATGGTGCCAAATGATGTATGGTTGTAGTGTTCTATAAGATAACATGTTTTTGTTATAATGAAGCATGTTTTGAGCATGGAATTGGTTGGAAATTTTGGTATGAATGTTGTATATTATTGCTTGTAGGATTGGACCTAAAAAGGGGTGGCAAATTTGGCTTAAACCAAGCCTGCTTGGTGCCACACAGTCAGGGGACACGGGCGTACCTTGTGGCCGTGTAAGAAAAGTAGTATTCTCCTAAGAACCACACGGTCTTGACACACGGGCGTGTCGTATGGCCGTGGGCTAAAGTCAGTAGCTAGCTAAGTATCACATGGCCATAGTACACGGGCGTGCCTATTGGCCGTGTAAAAAAGTCAGTATAGGACCTATTTTTGGCACGGCTGGTTCACATGGGCGTGTCTAGTGCCCGTGTGTGACACACGGCCTAGTCACACGGGCGTGTGACTTTAATAGTTTGAAAGAATTGGTTGAGTTTTGAAAATTCTAAATGTATTCGTTTTAGTTCCGACCTTTCTTCAATGTATGTTTTAGGTCTCGTAGACCGTATTAATAAATGAATTGTTGATGAATGCCTCTGTATTAATGATATTTAATATATGTTATTTTGTATTGGTCTGAAATGTTCTGTCTGTCTGGTAATGCCTCGTAACCCTAATCCGATGTCAGTTACGGGTTAGGGGTGTTACACGCGCGTTGTGCGGGTCAAATTACTTTTATACATTTTGTAAATTAAAGCCTCGTTCATGGTATTCCAAGTATATTGGGATTCAAGAAGGTAGCGCGAACACCATTATACATACTATTGGTGGTGACAATAAACTTGTTGGTAATGTAGACACAGTTTAAGCAACTATTATAGAGTTTACACTATCAACCAAAATTCACAAGTTTATCAATGGAGATCGATGCATGCATGGAAGTACGATCTTTTATGAAAAATGTGTGAAGAATGAGTTGTGACATATTGAATGAATTTTCTCAAAATTTTACCAGAAGTAAAATCGTCAAAATTTTATTGGAGTAAAATTGGGATGAGAAAATTATTTAATATGTAAATATTAATGTTTTTTTTGGGGAAATATAAAAACTAAATAGGTTTAGAGCACATTACAGAGTATTGCATCAAAAAGGCCTAGAAATTACTCGTAATTGGACCCAATGTGAGAGAGCATATACATAAAGGGGGTGGTAACCCTAGAAGAAATAAAAGGGTGAGTCGTTCAGCCCTCTCTTACTCTAAGTTGGATGTCGTTTTTTTATTTAAAATAAACCTCTACAACTCTACAAGGGTTTTACCTTCTCTTCCTATAAATACATGACATTGGTAGAGTTATTAACATAACTGTTGAGAGATTATTCATCTGCTGAAAAATAGAGAGAGTTTGTTCTCAACTATTACATATATTTTTCTAGAATAATAATTCTGCTTGTTTCTATTAAGAAGAGAGAATTTTTATTTTCACCCCAAAAGGAGAGACTTTTTCTAGTTCTGTGTTTCGATTCAATTGGTTCGAGCCCACAGTCAAAGCAGTTCGTGGTACGAGAATGGTGGAAAAGATCATTTGGTTGAAAGTCAGGAACAACGAACTCCGCTAAGTCGAAAACACATGTACAAATTCAATTAAGGTTTATTTCTACAAATATCATAAACCGAGTCGATTTTCAAAATTTTAATTTTCTGCTATGTAAGAAAACCGTTTTCAAACTGTTTTTTTCCCAATACTAAGTCCCTATTCTTTTCTTTTTCCAACACCAACAAAATCTTTACAAACCTCTCTTTGTCATCATAAAATAACTGTAGATTTTCCATTACCTCCACACCTTCCAACTTTAAAACCTTTTCTTCATTCCTCACATCCAAACTGTCCAAGTCCATGACTATAACTACCTACTGGAACTCTGGCCTTGCACCTCCTACTCACGAGTTTGTTTGACTGACAACATACGAAATTTTCTAACCAAGTAATGATAAGATCTCGTGAACCCGCTCCTATTTTGTTAAGGAACTTGATCTTCATGCAGAAAGTGATGATCATCATTTTTGACATCTGGATAATAGGGCACCAAAAAAAAGCAGGCCATAGGATGATCTACCACAAAATACTGGACATATTCCATAGTAGCATGTGCACCATCCCCTAGAGTAATGAGTAAAGTGATACATCTCTAGACTTAGACTAGATGGTTGGCGAAATCATACAAAGGGATTACCTTTTTCAAAGTTTGTTCCTTTAATACCATCCCTTTCAAGTCAAAACCTCAACAGTGCTCCCACTATCAACTGGAATTCTTTTAACTTCAAACTCAAAAATTGTTGTTGTTACCGATAGAGGATTGTCCCCCTCTTCGTCACAAACTGAGTCTTCATCTTCTTCACTAAACACCACTCACTACTTCACCTATTGATGTGGCTTCTTAGGTGAACTAACAAAGATCACACTCTTGATGTGAGCCTTACTCTTTGTGTTAGATGTCATCTACTCCTCATCTGTACCAATTATAATGTGTATCGTACTACTTGGTGTGAATATGATATGCGAATTGTGCAAGTATACATGTTGGATCAAGTAATAAAGTGATGAGTGAGTATCATTCCCATGAGGATCGGATTGAGGCACTAAAGCGGTCAAGTTATTATAATAAAATGCGATTAATGTTATGGTAAGGCTATGGTAAGTATGCAGTGGCAATTAAAAGGAATAATAGTGTATGCAATATGTGGAACAAATAAATACTTGGAAATGCTATGGAAAAATGAGAGTAGAAATGTAATGGAAATTATAAAAATGATTATATGGATAATATGTAACTGAAAAATAAACAACTAAGGATACGATGGAAAAGATACTATGGAAAAAGAGAAGGGTTACGCGATGTTGAGTGGGAAGGTCGGGATTACTAAGAATATACTTATCTTGTCAGTAATGCGTCAACAAAAGCATACTTAACCTACTGCTCAAAAGAGTTTTAAAGTGGCTTGCTTTTTTCGAAGGTAGAAACCTCAAGTTACCTTGCCTGTGTCTATGGGCCTTTAATATGGTAACATGCACTGTTTCCTTCTGTATGAATGTTGCTCTTTGTCTAAAGTCTACTACAAGTATTTATGAAGTACTTGCTTATATCATTCAACCACGGTCTAACTAATCCAACCTTTTCAGACTTTAGATTAATTTAAGAGTATGTGCATTGTCAACTATGTCTAAGGATTGCTCACATACATTTTAAAGAATAAAATAATTGAATGAAACAATAAAAATAATTTAGATTTACACAGCATCTATTACAGACAATTAAAGTTTCATCAAAGTAATCCCAACCCTATGAAATTTAACTCATAGGTTGACAAATAACATTCTACTCAAACATCATTTTCATCAGTATAATTCAGGAAGGAACAAATTAGAAATAATAGAAGAACGTTGGGAAGACAGCGTTCACTTATCAAATGCACACTTCAACTAGGTATTGTCTTGAGGTGGCTAAGAGGGGTTGTCTGCATCTTTCCACTTCCTGTCCCTATTTAACCGCTACCTTCTAGTTTTCCTAAGGACCTCTACCCACCGTTCTGTGCCCTAAAGTTTCCTCATTTTCTTATTTTTAAATTTTTTTTTTGGTTTTCAAGATAATTCCAACAGTCCCAAGATTTATCTTTTCCTCTTTTCTAAGTAGATTTATCTAGTACAAGTGGGGTTGGGTTGAAACTGATATATGCTGAATGCTGACTGGACACTTTCCTAGCATGGCCACGGCATATGAGCTGGCAATCTGAGCACCTTTTGCCCTGAAAAAAATTCACTCATGTATTTCTTGCTCCTCATCCTACACCCGCCAATACCACAAAACACAACTCTTCCATGAGCAATTAAAAGCACCTAATATTTAAACCCAACCCAAGTTCTAATGCAATGTTAAAAGTACTAATGAAATGTCTTAAAATGCATCTAGATGTACTTAAGTATAGACAATTAACTAGGTCCAAAGGCATAAAATATAACTATTTTCAAGAGTTATTGTAACAGCCCAATTTCGGTGAAATTGAAATAGTGGTTTTAGGACCACAAATCCGAGCCGAAAATAAAATTTATTTTTATTTTATTATATGGTCCAAAATATGATAGAAATGTCATGTGAAAGTTTTGATAAGAAAATTTTATCGATTATGTGCTTAGTTACGAGAAGGACCAAATCGCATAAAATGCAAAAGTTGGGTTCTAGTAGCTATAGGTATCAAATAACTATGGAATTCAAAAATTAAGGTCCTTATATGGTAATTAGACCATTAAAGAAAGTATGTAGATATTTTGGTGACTCATCATGTAAATTTAGAAAAAGGGCAAGGACTAAATTGAAAAGTGAAATAATTTAATTAATTAAAAGATGATAAAAAGAAATATCATCTTATTTTATCATCTTTTTCCCAAAAAATACATGAAAACCCTAGGAGAGAGAGAAGAAACTTTCACGGCCAAATTGAGTAAGTTTCTTTGACCCGTTTTTAGTAATTTTGATATTTTTGAAGTCGGGATAGCTTAATCTATCAGTTTGGGGGATCAATTTGAGAAGTTATCAAAGTATGGAAAATGGGTCATGGATGTATATTTTGAAAACTAGAAATTTAAGATAGAAAATGAAAGGTTGTTGATAGATTAACAACTTTTACAAAGTGATTTTTAATGAAAACATGATTTAAGGACTAAAATGTAAAGTTGTGAAATTGAAGAAAAATGCTGAATTTTTATGAATACATGTGCTGTAAATTTTGTAATGGGATTTTGGCTAGGCTTGGAATAGGGAGTATATTGCACGGATTTTATTTTCCGAGCCTAGGGACAAAATGGGAATTTATAGAAAAGTTAGGGGCAAAATGGTAATTTTGCTTAGGATGTAAATTGAGTCCACATCAATGTGGAATGTGATAAATTGACGTTAAATTTACTCATATAGATCCGAATAGACCAAATTCAAAATTAGAACGAAGAAAAGAGGAAAATGTTGGATTAGTAGATTTATGTACATGAACATTTGTCGAGGTAAGTTCATGTAACTAAATTGTATATGTTTTTATACTTGAATTAAATGTTGTGTTTGTGAGTTGTATAAATGCCATAAATATGTGAAATGATCACATACTCGTTAAAGCCCGATAAATGAAAGTGCATGATCAATTATAATGCCCGACAAATGATAAATGATCAAAATGTTAATTTTATGCTTGACTTGAATGTGAACAGTTGAATTACTTAAATGCATAAATATATGAGATTGGCCACATGCTTGATAATGCTTGAAATATGCTAAATTCTGTTTGAATAAATGGAAAATTCGATGGATATGTGATTTGCCAAAATGAATGAGGTCCTGCATTTGTTGCGGACAGGATTTAGCTCGGAGGAGTAATCCTATTGATCTCATAAAAAAAAGGTTTTAGCCTGAACGGGTAATCCAGATCAAGCTCCTTGGAGCATATGTCATAAAAAGGATTAAGCCTGGACTAGCAATCCTGTTGTATACATGTGTAGCTCGAGAGTGTGGGTACCATTGAATATGAATTGACAAATCCTGATTTGTACACCACGAGTGTACTACCTGTGTATCCATCGATATTTCATATAAATTCAACGGGTAAAAGTTCCTGACATGAGAAGATATGAATAAGAAATGAGTTATTGCACATATTTTCCTGAAATTCATGAAAATGACGATAGGTGATAGTTGATATATGGAAATATGAAATGATGATATTGTACATGGAATTTATTTGATGAGTATGTACATCCTTGGTTATAGACTTGTACACTTTAAGTGTACTACTACTCGTGTGACATTGATATTTCGAGTAAAATGTGTAAAGTTTTGATATGAAATAATCTGAACTTGAGATGTGCTATATGAAAATATATTTGAGATATAACAATGTGAATTAGATATGTTGTAGAAAGCATATGTGCATGGAAACTTGATTGTTATTGAGCCCATACATGTTTTGATGTTATTTTGGAATATATGACTAACAAGGGCAATGAAGATATGTTTAGAGCTTGAGGTCGAATTGAATGAATGTGCCTTACATAGTTACCTCAAAATAGAATAAATGGTAAGTTAAGTACCATGTTATACGAACTTACAAAGCATTTTATGCTTACTTAGTTTTATTTCCCTATTTTATAGTAAATCGGAAGCTCGTTGGATTGAAAGCTTGGCGGAGATCACTCATACTATCCATCAGCCTATATCGGTATATATGGTAAACCAATTATGGTCGTAATGGAATGTATAGGTTATATTGGCCATATTGGCATGTAAATGTAAATGATGCTTGTAATCTAGCCATTGGAATGACTAGTAATGGTTTGTTTTGATATACTTATAATGTCATACTATGGTAGCTACATATGTGTTAAGTAGTTGATCAAATTATGTCTAACATATGGACTAAACTAAGGCAAGATTATGAACATGTATGCGTGAAATGATATGCCATGATGAATGATGGAATTTGCTTGATTTGAATGCTTGAAATGGGTGGTACTTGGATGTGTGATTCAAGTGCAGGTTATGGATGTGATTGTGGGTGAGAAATGAAGCTAGGAATGGCTTTATTTTGTCCACAGGGCAGACACATGAGCGTGTGTCTAAACCATGTGTGACACACGACTGGGTACATGGGCATGTAGTTAGGCCGTGCGTCCTCTGCACCCTAATTTTAAGAAACATAATGCTCAGAATTGAGCACACGGGCAGAGACACGGACGTGTGTCTCAGCCGTGTGTGCTACACGGCTTAGAAAATGGGCGTGTGTCTTGGCTGTGTGAAACCTACACTTAATTTTTGAATTGAATTAATTAACCACATGGCCTAGCACACGAGCGTGTGGCATGGCCGTGTGCACAAGTCAGAGAGTTATGCCAGTTGAACACGGCCTGCAGCATGGGCATGTACCAGGGTCAAACGGGTGTGTCCCTTGGACTACATAGGGGTGTGAGCCCTGCACCTTGGGAAAATTTGAAATTTTGTGAAAAAATTTTAGAGTTTCTAATTAAGCCCCAACTCATTTCTAATGCTCGATTTGGCCTTGAGGGTCCATTTGATGGACAATATGAATAATCTTAGTTAATGAATAAAAATTGTATGGGAATTATTTGAAAATGTTCAGAAAGTTTCGATAACGTTTTGTAACCCTATTTTGATGATGGAGACGGGTTGGGGTGTTACAGTTATCACACCCTTAAACTTGATTTATTGCTTGTCTTCAAGCAAAATATGCATGCATGCATGAATGGCAACATTTTTCCAACGCAGCAAACTAACTCGTACTGTCAAGCTATTCAAAGAACAACAAGTACATTAGTTCCTAGCTGATAAGATGTAAAAGTAACATATTTTAATCCCATTCTTAATGCTTTTTTTGTTGATTAATGATGTAAATTAGTAAATTTGATGCTCTTAATTAATCCTTTAAATTCATGTTTCTATACTTAAGAGAGCATTTGGGAGTGAAAGGAGTGAAAAATGAGCCAAAATCGGAGGAATAGAGTTGTTTCCAGGATCCACACGGCCTAGGCATTTCCACATGGTCTGGCGACATGCTCGTCTGAGCCACACGGGCTGGCCACACGTCTATTTGCCTGCCCGTGTCAAAATCGCACCTTGTTTCCCAAGCATGTGAAAAAACCCAATTTTTAGGCTTTCTGAGCATTCTAAAGTCTATAAATATCAATTAGTAGAAGATATAAGGGGGAACTGAGAGAAGATCAAAGAAAAGACTCGAAAAATGCCATCGGAATCAACTCAGAAGCGGATCTCCTTCAAGATTGAAGATCTCCATTTAATTTCCTTCGAAATTCTATTGAGTTTCTTTATGTCTTGTTGTTATCTTGATTTTAAGATATTTTCATTCCAGATTATGAACTAAATCCCCTAGATACCTAGGGAAGATGAAACCTATGATAAACCTATGCTTATTTCGTGTTTTAATATTTTTGGGATATTAATTCATGATTAATGTGCTTATTTCAGTGGAACAAAAGTCCTTGTTTAATAGTAGATCTAGCATAATTGAGTGGAGTTGCATGCAATCCTAGAAATAGGATGATATAAATCTACCGAATTAGAGTCAAATCTAATAGGGGAATCCGTAGATTGAGTTAATGCGACAATAGGGGTTTTAATTAGAAAGAGATTTCAATTAATCAACCTAGAGTCAGTTATTCTTACTCTCGAAAGAGATATTAACATAATTTAGGGATTTCTACGGATCAAGACACAAGTGAATAAATTGTTTTATTCAGATTCAAATTAATAGGCGAAGTCTAGGTGGATTCTTTCCTGGGTATTGTCTTTGTCATTGGTTGTCTTCATTTATTTTTCCCATTTTATTCTCTGTTGTGTTCGTAGTTAAATTAGATTAGTTAAATTAGATTAAAAACAATCACTTCAATTTATCGGCTAAATAATAGAAAAACAATAATTACTAGTACTTTTAGTCCTCGTGGATACCATATTCCCTGCTCACCATAGCTAAACAATTGTTCGATAGGTGTGCTTGCCTTTGTTGTAATTATTGTAACAGCTCGATTTTAGGCCTAGTCGGAACAGTGGTTTTGGAACCACTATTCTGAGGCCAGAGAAAATTATTTTAGTATTATTTTATGTGTTATAATATAATTTTATAAGTGCATGTAAATTTTGGTAAGTTAATTTTAGCGATTTCTAGTCCAATTTCGAAAAAGGACTAAATCGCAAAAAGGTAAAAGTTGTGTGTTAATGCCTAAATGTGTTAATAGACTAGAGAACTAAAATTGGAGGCATTGAAAGGGTAATTAGACCCTTTTTAAGTGTGGGGCCGGCCAAGGGGAGACCAATTGGTCAAAAAGCCAAAATTTGTGGCTTTTAGGTGTTTTAATTGACTAATTTGTAATAAAATAAGGAAAAAGAAATAAAATGTCATTTCTCTTTCATTTCTTCTTCGTCCTCACTAAAATGGCAGCAAAGAATGGGGGTTTTGAGTTTTAAACTTTCAGCCACTTTAAGCTCTAACAAGTAAGTGATCTTTGGTTGTTTCTTGATGATTTTTACATTTTTGGAACCCCTAAAGCATGAGCTTTCATATGAGGGGTCTAGTTTGCAAAATGTTGAAGAGTCTAGGGTTTTTCCATGAGAGTAAATGTGTTGTTTTCTGTGTTTTTATGGAAGATTATGAGTCCTAGTTGTCTAATAAACAACTTTTGTGAAAGAAATTGCATGAAAACACCTTAAAAAGGGCTAGTTTACCAAGTTGTAAGATAAGGTGTTAGTGTGTGTAATAATGATTTTTGTGAGTTGTCATAGCTATGAAAATGTTTTATCTAGGATTAAGGAGTAAAGAAATTGAATAAAAATCATTTTTCGAGCCTAGGGGCAATTTGGTAATTTTGGAAAAATAGAGGGCCAAAATTGTAAATTTTGCCAAAGTGTGTCACTGGACTAATTTGATTAGTACATTGTTTTAATAAGCTAAATGTGATGTTTTAGATGTTGAAAATCGAGATTTGGACTTAGAACGGAAAGAAATCGATTAAGGGATGATTACGTCCTTTTCACCTTTGTGGTATCGAGGTAAGTTCGTATGGTAACAATAATGCAATATCATGCTTGAATTAAAATTCTTTATTGTTATGGCATTAAGTGTATGGCCTAAAATATTAGGAGTTTGTATGAAAGTAATGCTCAATTTCATTATGATGTGCTTAATACTTGATATTGTACAAAATGTGGATGTATGCCTCTATGGGAATTGACTTATGAGGATTCAATGAAAATATGATGATATGTGTGCTAGTATAAGACCATGTCGGGGACATGGCATCGGCACTAACATGAAACCTCGTATAAGACCATATCTGGGATATGGCAACGATATGTGGATCCATGTAATACCATGTGAGGGACATGGCATTCTATTCGGCGTATGATAATTCCGAAAACCATTTGAAACAACTACAATCAAACATTTACGAAGCACCAAGACTTGATCAAATTTGAAACTTTTCTGAATTTTGTTTAAACTCCTTAATGTGGACCTATGAGGCCTCAAACTTTCATTGAAAACCATTCGGAACCAACTCAGGTCCTTAAATCGATTTAATAAAAGAAATGACACTTGAAACAGGGCACACGCCCGTGTGGAAGGGAAAAATGCCCGTGTGGTCCTTATAACATGACCCTGCTGATGGTTCGTGTGACACACACGGCTTAAGCATCTAGGGAAATGCTCGTGTCCCATACTCGTTTGAATTCAATTCCAAATCTGAACCTACAGGTGTTTTCAGAAGACCTGACACACGCCTGTGTCTATGGCCTGTGTTCCTCACACGGCCATGACACGCACGTGTCCTAGCCCGTGTCTAAAAACCTTGACATTCTGTTTCTGACGTTAGCATCCAAATTGAGGCACACGGCCAAGGTACACCCTCGTGGCCAGAGGCCATGTCCTCCTCACAGCTAAGACACATGGCCAGACAACACGCCCATAGGGCTAGCCATGTGTCACACATGGCCTAGACACACGCCCGTTTGTCTACCCGTGTGGACAATATAAGGCTATTTACCAAGCCTTTTTGCCACCCTGAAACACAATTTAATGCCAACCAATATATCAAGGTCTAACTAAATATGATTTCTCAACCAAACAACCATAGGTAAGGCCTACATACATTTCTTATATTCAACCATGCCAACAATTTCACATTCATGAAAGACTATCTTGTATTCAAATATAAACTTTCAATATTAGCCATTTTCCATGGCCTTATACATAGTGAATCAGATGCTAAAGTAAGGAAACACATTTGACCAAATAACAATGACACAAAACTCAAAAATCAAGGTCTTATACATGCCATAATCAAAATAAAAGATCTAACTATACCAAGTGCTTCGGATGATAGTATGACTGGCTTCTCCGACGTAAGTGATGATCCTCGAGCTACTTTGGCGGCACTATAAGAAAATGGAAAGGAAATATGGTAAGCACAAAGCTTAATAGGTTGCATGAAAAAAAAAACAACTACTTATCATAAAGCAATATGCTCATAATCTTTCATAGTGGATTCATGAATACCATAAATAAACGTAAGTACAACTTACTCATCACCATCCCATACAACTCATATAGCATACATTGAGCCCATATCTCATACATTTCAATTAGGTACCTGTACCACTCATCACATAATCATAACTTTTCTCATTTCAATAAAAATCATAACTCTTTTGTTGAACCATTTGGAATACTACCAGACACTCGGTAACCCAAACATGGGCTAAGATGCCGACGCCATGTCCCAGACATGGTTTTACACTGGCTTTCATATAGTGAGGCCGATGCCATGTCCTAGACAGGTCTTACACTGGCTCTCATCTACCGATGTCAATGCCATGTCCCAGACAGGTCTTACACTAGCTTATCAATGTCGAGGTCGATATATGTCCCAGACATGTCTTACACTAGCTCGCGTCTCAACGTCGATGCATGTCCTAGACATATCTTACACTGGCTTAAATATCTCGAGGCCAATGTTGTACCAGACATATCTTATACTGGCTCTCATATTGTGGCCGATGCATGTCCCAGACATGTCTTACACTAGCACACACATCTCCCAATATCAAGGTACCAATATCTAAGTTTATTCCAAATGTTTAACGAAAGTCCTTACTATGTTAATTTCTCAACATGTATTCTCATACTCAAATCCAATGCAATTTATGCCATATTAGTACAATTGCACATCATAAAGATATAGCTGCATTATTAACATACAACTTACCTTAGTAATCAAAATGTAGGTGACTAGTCGGTTTTAGTCTGCTAGCTTTGCTTTTCCCCGATCTAGGCCCGGATTGTGTAATTCTTGATCTAAAATGATAAAAATTCACAAGTTTAATCATTTTATCGATCTAGGTACTCAACAATTCATAATTGGGCAAAATGACCATTCTGCCCCTAGACTTTCACAAAATAACCATTTTACCCCTAGACCTGAAAATCAATTTTTATCCCATTTTCTCATTGACCAAGCCTAGCCGAATAATTTTCATGTAGGAGCAGCCTACAATTCTCATTATTTCATACATTTATCACCTATTTTACAACTTATGCAAAATGGTCCTCAGTTAGGGTTTCCATGAAAACTACTTCACAAAAGTTATTTATTTCACAACTATAACTTAGATTCTTCCATAAAATTTTAGAAATCAACATGTCTACTATCATGAAAACCCTATACTTTCAACCATTTTGCAACATAGTCCCCTTGTTAGACAGCTCATGTTACAAGGACCTCAAAAGTACAAAAATATTCAAGAAAAACCCTCAAATCACTTCCTTGCAAAGGCTTTAAGTTGCTGAAAATTTTTCAAGCTTCCATGGCTACTTTCTTGGAGAAAATCGGTGGAGAAGAAAGAGAGAGATGAAAAAAAATGACAACTTTTGCTATTTGTTTTTATTTTATTTCAATTTCAACACCTAATTTCACCAAATTTTTTACTTTTGACCACCTTTGTCTCCTATGGCCGGCCATGCTATTCTAAGGGGTCTAATTGCCCTTTAAAGACCTACAATTTAGGGTCTCTAGCTATTTGACACGTTAGCTATCAAAATAGGACTTTTGCACTTTATGCGATTTAGTCCTTTTTCACAATTAAGCATGTAATCACTAAAATTACTTCACCAAATTTTTCATGCACTAATATAAACATGTTATAACTTAAAACTAATAATAAAATACTTTCTCCAAATTTGAATTAGGGGTCCCGAAACCACTGTTCCGACTAGGCCCAAAATCGAGCTGTTACAATTCTCCCCCTTAGGGATTTTCGTCCCCAAAAATCTTACCAGTGAATAAGTTTGGGTATTGATCTCTCATAGTCTCTTCAGGTTCCCATGTGGCTTCCTCGACTCCATGTCTAAGCCATAAAACCTTTACGAGTGCTACACTTTTATTCCACAACTGCTTGACCTTTCGATCCAAAATCTTAATTGACTCTTCAACATAGGTCATATCCGAGCTTATTTCAATTTCTTCCGGTGAAATCACCTGTGAAAGGTCAGATCGATAGTGGTGCAATATTGATACATGGAATACATCATGAATTTTCTCTAGCTCACGAGGCAAGGCTAATCGGTATTCTATCGGCCCAATTCTCTCAGTCACCTCATAAGGTCCAATAAATCGTCGACTCAGCTTGCCTTTTCTACCGAATCTAAGGACTTTCTTCCACGGGGATACCTTCAAAAACACTTTATCCCCGACTTGAAACTCGATCTCTTTCCGTTTCAAATTCACGTAGGATTTCTATCTATTTGATGTGAGCTTTATACAATCTCGAATCACTTTAACCTTTTCTTCCATCTCTCTGACTAAGTCGACCCCGTGTATGTAACACCCCGAACCCGAGACCGACACCGGAGTCGAACACGAGGTGTTAACAGACTTTAAACCCCTTATAAAAAAATATTTCCCAGACACTGCCAATCTGCGTACTAGTCGCTTTAAAAATCATATCTTGAGTTTCACAACTCGAAAATCAGTTTCGTGATTTTTCCCTGAAACTAGACTCATATGCCCATCTACATATTTTTTTCTAGAATTTTTGGTCGGGCCAATTAGTACAGTTTATTAGTCAAAGTCTCCCATGTTACAGGGATCGACTACCCTGACCTTTGCGCATTACGACTTGGATATCTCCTTGTACAGGGCTCCAATACTGATGCCGTTTGTTTCTATAGAAACTAGACTCAGAGAGGAATCTATACATATATGGTATGACTCCTAATTATCTCTGGTTAATTTATAATTAATTTCTAAAGTCGGAACAGGGAATCCAGAAACCGTTCTGGTCCTGTCTCACGAGAACCTGAATATCTCTTAACATACTGTCCGTATGATTGTTTCGTTACTTTCCTATGAAAGTAGATTCATCAAGGTTTGTTTACATAATTTATTCACTATTTAATTCCATTCCTACTATTTTTAGTGATTTTTCAAATCTACATGACTGCTGCTGTCAGCATCTGCCTTTAAGGTAGACTTTACCTATTTCATGGTTTCCATGATTCAACTAGCCCTTTTTGCATAAATAGCACAATTTATGAAAGTGATTAACCATCCCCGTGGCCAATCCTTGTCAAGCATATCCACACCAAATGATTATAACATTATACTCAAACACATATAAGCCATTTTCGCATGGCTATCCAAAATTTATACAAGTCCAAAGGGTCCACGACCCACAACAAACGGGTAGTCCTATACATGCCATTTCGAAGTTCAACCAAAATTGTACCAAAAGGGGGGCTTTGATAGTGTGGGCGACTTTGACTTCAAGATCCCGAGTCCGATAGCTGGAGAACCAAATCTATAAAACAGAGGAGCAATGAAATGGAGTAAGCAATTTATGCTTAGTAAGTTTTGAGCAAGGAATTCCAGCACAACAAAAGTATAGCATTCATATAGCTAAACGGATAATTTCATACGCACAAATTTACGATATCGTACTTGCTTCACATTATCAACCCTTATGTACATACACAAAAGATCAACTCAGCCAAAGGCCGGTAGCTCGTTTATCAACTGAGCGAATACTTATTTGTAAGGGCTCAACTAAATTCAAGCACATACGAAACATACCTCAATGTTGGGATGTTTCGAGAGTATTAACTGGAATTTTACAGCAAGTTCATTCATTCCCAAATCACGTACCTTCGGAATTTAACCGGATATAGCTCCTCGTTCAAATGCCTTCGGGACATCGCCCGGTTATAGTAATTCGCACAAATGCCTTCGGGACTTAACCCGGATTTAGTAACTCGCACAAATGCCTTCGGGCTTAGCCCGGAATTAGTATCTCGCACAAATGCCTTCGGGCTTAGCCCGGAATTAGTATCTCGCACAAATGCCTTCGGATCTTAGTCCGGATATTGTCACTTAGCACAAGCCTTCGGGACTTAGCCCGGACATCATTCAAATAACCATGCACATTTAACAATAAATCATGGCCCATTCGTATTTCATTTTCGTTAGCAAAACTCAAACACAAGACATTTATCATTCTTGCAAATTCGGCTCAATAGCCACACAAAGAGCATGATTTTAATTTGCTTAAAACATGATCTAATCACATCATAATTTAAGCTCTCTTACTCAAGAACTTACCTCGGGTGTTGTCGAACGATTCCGATAGCTATTCGACCACTTTTTCCTTCCCTTTATCGGATTTAGTTCCCCTTTGCTCTTGAGCTTAATTAAACAAATAAATTGATTTAATCATTTGAGCATCGAAAAGAGGAACACAAGGCACTTAGCCCATATTTATACATTAGACATTAAAGTCACATATGTACGGAATCATGAATCAAACTCAACATTTTAGCTAATTTTTCCCCCTTGGCCGAATATGCATGTCTATTTTGGGGCCGATTTCAACACTTAATACATTCTACAAGTATGGTCACTTGTATTGACTAAACACCCTTTTGTTTCAAGTTCAAAACTTGGCTAATACACACATATACACACTAGTAAAGCATCCTCTCCCTTTCCATCAATTTAACACATGCATTGCTCATTAACATGCAAAAGTTATATTCGGCCTTAGCACACAACTTGCTAGCCGATTCTTCTCCATTTAGCAACCAATGCACATATGTGCTCACTCAAAAATGCTAAAAAGGAGGTTCAAGAATCATCAAGCCACCATCACATGCATCATTAACAAGCTTCATATTTAGCATGCAATGGCATTAACACAAACTCCACCTAGGCCGAATCTTAACTCATCCTCATGCCTCATCACCACAACATCAAACATCAACCAAGAATGATGCATCCATGGCCGAGTGTCATTTCCATCACATAGCAAGATTTAGACCATGGGCTAGGTAGAACTCAAGCTAACAACTAAAACATGCATGCATCTCATGGAACATCATCAAACATACCTTAGCCTAGCTACATGCATGGCCGAACCTCTTCAACCTTTCTTCTTCCTTCCTCCTTAAAATTTTTGGCCAAGGATGAACCAAAGGATGAGCATTTTTTTTCTTTGTTTTTTTCTTTCTAGTTTCGGCTAAATGAAGATGAGAAAGGATGAACAAAAATTTTCTCCTTTCTTTTCTTTAGCTCACGGCAATGGGGGGGGGGAAACAACTACACACATTTTTTTTTGTATTCATCATACTCCTTTTCATTATTTTATGCCCATGCCCCTTATTTTATTTTTTTCCTACATACCTCACTAGGCCAACATGTTCCCAACATGTTTCCACCCATAGCATGGCCAACCACTAGCTCAAATTTTGGGTAATTTGACATGCAAACCCATCATTTTCACAACATGAATTAATAGACCATTTTAAATTAGCCTATCATATTTTCACCATGTCTCATATCAATCCCTATTTAATAATTTCTCATGCAATTGGCAAAATTGGAGAATGAAACTTCCACATACTCATGTACACACATAATAAGCATAGAATATGGAAATCAATTATTTTTATGACTCGGTTTTGTGGTCCCGAAACCACTTCCCGACTAGGGTCAATTTTGGGCTGTCACAGTGTATCTGATTCTCTCTCAGATCGGTCCAATACAAGGGTGTTCGACACTTACACCCATACAAAGCCTCATAAGGCACCATTCTCAGACTTGATTGATAACTGTTGTTGTAGGCGAATTCGACTAGCGGTAAATACTTTTCCCAACTACCATGGAACTCAAGAACACAACACCGTAACATGTCTTTTAAGATCTAAATCACTCTTTCTGACTGACCGTCGGTTTGCGGGTGAAAAGCCATGCTAAAATTTAGTTTCGTTCCCAATGCCCCCTGCAAAATTTTCCAAAACCACGAGGTAAACCTCGGATCTCTATACAAATTAATCGACATGGGCACTCCGTGAAGTCTTACAATCTCCGAAACATACAATTCGGCCAATTTCTCAAGGGAGTAGTCGGTACGCACCGGTATAAAGTGTGCCGACTTTGTAAGCCTATCAATAATGACCCAAACGAAATCTTTTTTTCGAGGTGTAAAAGGTAACCCTAACAAAAAATCCATGGCTACTTGATCCCATTTCCACTCGGGAACCATCACAGGTTGATGTAAACGCGATGGTACTTGGTGTTTGGCCTTCACTTCTTGACAAACTAAACACTTAGAGACAAACTCAGAAATGTCTCTTTTCATCCTCGACCACCAGTACATTTTCTTCAAGTCATTGTACATTTTCACACTACTTGGGTGGATAGACAAACAACCACTATATGCCTCTCGTAAAATCTTCTGAATAATTTCATTACCCTTGGGTACACAAACTCTGTATTGGTACACCAGTTCTTTTGGCTTGCAATTTACCATCGTTATTCTGAGCTTCACAAATTTCTTAGAGAAACATTGGTCTAGCTCACAACTCTGCCAGGACCGAACCATCATTAGTCACCGACAACTGGGCATTCATAGCCCTCAAGGCGAATAATGATTTCCTACTCAATGCATCAGCTACTACATTAGCCTTTTTGGGGTAGTAGTCAATCACCAACTCGTAGTATTTTATCAACTCTAACCATCTTCGTTGTCGTAAGTTCAGTTCCTTTTAATTCATCAAATACTTTAAACTCTTATGGTCGGTAAATACTCGACATTTCTCGCCATACATAATGGCGGCCAACTCTAAATCGTGCGTTGGGTAATTTCTCTCGTGTGGCTTTAGCTGAGGCATAGGCTATAACCTTGCCATCTTGCATGAGTACACATCCTAACCCATTCAAGGATGCATCACTATACACCATACAACTCCTTTCTCGGTTCTGGTTGCACTAAAACTTGGGCTTTGGTCAACAAAGTTTTTAGTTTCTCAAAACTCTGTTGACACTTCTCTGTCCATTCAAACTTGACATCCTTTTGCAACAACCTAGTCATTGGAGTAGCTATCATGGAGAATCCATTTATGAATCTTCTGTAGTACCTAGCTAAACCTAAAAAGCTTTGTAACTCTACCACATTCCTCGGCAGTTTCTACTCAACAATAGTCGAGATGTTGCTTGGGTCAACTCTAATCCCATCTTCTGACACGATGTGTCCTAGGAATCCAACCTCTTTAAGCCAAAATCAACTCTTACTGAACTTGGCATATAATTGCTTATCTCTCAGGGTTTGTAAAATAGTTCTCAGATGCTCCGCATGATCACTCTCATCACGTGAATAAATTAGTATGTCATTGATAAAGACCATTACGAATTGATCCAAATATGACCAAAAAATACGATTCATCAAGTCCATAAACACCGCATAAGCATTTGTTAAACTAAGGGGCATAACAAGAAACTCATAGTGCCCATACTTAGTCCAAAACGTGGTTTTCAATACATCTTGCTCCTTAACCCTTAACTGATAGTAGCCTGACCTTATCTTAGAAAACATGGTAGCTCCCTTCAACTGATCGAATAAATCATCGATCCTTGGCAAGGGATACTTGTTCTTCACAGTCACCTTGTTGAGCTGTCGATAGTCTAAGCACAACCTCATCGACCTGTGTTTCTTTTTCACAAAAAGTACCGGAGCACTCTACGGTGAATAGCTTGGTCTTGCAAAACCCTTGTCAATTAATTCTTCCAACTGTATCTTCAACTCTTTTAATTCTGTTGGAGCCATCCTATACAGAGCGGTCAAGATGGGTGCTGTACCGAGAACCAACTTGATACCAAACTCAACTTCTCTGGTTTGAGGTAATCCGAGCAACTCATCCAGAAACACCTTTGGATATTCACATACTACAGGCACTATCTCGATTTTCACCTCAGACTCTTTGGTGTTCAACACAAATGCTAGGTAGGACTCATACCCTTTTCTCAAATATTTCTCGACAGTCAAAGATGGGATCAGCATTGGTGAGTCATCCGGTTCACTTAATTCAACCCGAATAGTATCCTTGTTCTCACTTTTCATTTCAATGAAGTTGATACCGCAATTGACTATCGCATTATGAGCAGTCAACCAATCTATGCCAAGAATTAGATCAAATTCATCAAACGGTAGTAGCATGAGGTTAGCTGAAAAACAATGACCTCTAATCATCAAAAGACAACCTCTACACATTTTATCTACTATCACATGCCTGCCTAACGGGTTTGACACTTTCATCACAAATTCGGTAGACTCAACAGACATATTCATATTGGGTACTAATTTCATGCATACATAAGAATGAGTAGACCCCGGATCAATTAAAGTAATAACAGAAATATCATGAAGAGAAAAAGTACCCGTAATCACATCTGGTGAAGATGCCTTTTCGCTAGCGCAAATGGCATATGTCCTTGCAGGCGAACGGCCCTCGGACCTCACAGCTGAATCTCTAGGGGCACTTCTACTACTAGCCCTGTTGCCCGAGTTCTTTTGAGGTCGACCCCTCGTAGGAGCACTACTTGCCCTCACTTATTGCCTTTTATCTTTCCCATCTAATTTAGGGCAGTCTCGGATGAAGCGGTCTAGTGATCCACATTTGAAGCACCCTCTCTCATTTCCTTGGTACTCGCCGAAATGACGCCTACCACATTGTGAACACTTCGGCCTACTTGGCCAAGCGCTACCAACACTCGCAACAGAAGTGGTCTGAGCTTTAAAAGTCGTATTCTGTTTGTTCTTACTCTTATTTGAGAACCCCATTGACGCGTTCGATCGGGTAGGAAACTCTCCTGATCTCTTAGATGATGTCTATTGTGATTTCCCCCTTTATCTTTTCCTCGAGTGTTGGGACTCGATGTCAGCTCTTCTCTTCTCCTTGGCCAATTCCTCGGCCTTACATGCTCTCTCCATGAGCACCATAAATTCCTTCAATTCTAAAATGCCAACTAATAGATGGATATCTTCGTTTAGACCATCTTCAAACCTCTTGCACATGATGGCTTCTGTAGATACGCACTCCCATGCATATTTTCTGAGTCTCACAAACTCACGCTCGTACTCCGTCACTGTCCTACCACCTTGCTTCAATTTTAGAAATTCTTTCCTTTTCTGGTCTATAAACCTCTAGCTAATGTTCTTCTTTCAGAACTCTTCCATGAAGAATTCCCATGTAACCCTTTCCCTTGGTACAATCGACACAAGGATGTTCCACCATTGGTAGGCCGAGTCTCGAAGGAGCGACACTGCGCACTTCACAGACTGCTTTGGTGTGCATGATAGTTCGTCAAATACCCTAATGTTATTTTCGAGCCAAAACTCTGCTCTCTCTAGGTAATCATCAATCTTAGCTTGTAATTCCTCAGCCCCTTACTTTCGTATCTTATATATTGAAGGTTTCTCTCTCCTAACTAAGTCCACTTCTTGCAAAGCCATAGGGGCATATTGAAGAATCAGATGAGGTGGGGGAGGTGGAGTGTTTGGATTCACACGAACAAACTCCGTGGACCAGGCATCCATCATGTGGAGGTAAGCTTCTCTAGCTCTTCCGTCTTGACTTAGTGTCACGAGCCCACTATCCACAAGCGCAGTCCCTTCAGCGGGAGCCGGCGCATTACTCTCCACATCATCCACCGTAGCTATGTCAGGATCCATTTACTATATGAAAAAATATAACTTATAGTCATTAGGAGTCATCACACTATCATTATACACTTATGGCATGCATAGCTGGACTCGTACTCACGCTAGGTTAGTCTTAAAATCGACTAAACCATTTTCTGATACCACTGAATGTAACACCCCACACCCGTGCCCTACTCTAGGGCAGAATACGAGGCGTTACTCAACTTAAACAACTACTATCAAACATTTATGAATCACCAAGACTTGATCAAATTTAAAAATTTTCCGAACTTTGTTTAAACTACTTAAAGTGGACTTACGAGACCTCAAACTTTCATTGAAAACCATTTAGAACCAACTCAGGTCCTTAAACCGATTTAATAAAAGAAATGGCTCTTAAAATAGGGCACACGCCAGTGTGGAAGGGCAACACGCCCTTGTAGTCCTTATAACATGACCGTGCTAATGGTTCGTGCGACACATGTACTAAGCATCTAGGGACACGCCCGTGTCCCATACCTGTAAGAATTAAATTCCAAATTCGAACCTACAGGGGTTTTCACTTGGCCTGACACACGCCCGTGTCCCCCACACAGCCATCACATGCCCGTGTCCCTCACACAGCCATTACATGCCCGTGTCTAAAAACCTTGACATTCTGTTTCTAACGTTAGCATCCAAATTAAGGCACACGCCCGTGGCCAGAGGCCGTGTCCTCTACAAGGCTGAGACACACGACCTTGTCTCTGCCCGTGTGTTCACTACCATGCATTTTGACTTGCAAATTTTATGTGTAGGGGACACACGGTCGAACAACACGCCCATGGGGCTAGCTGTGTATCACACACGCCCGTGTGTCAAACTCGTCCGTGTGTCGACCCGTGTGGACAATATAAGACTATTTACCAAGCCTTTTTGCCACCCTGAAACACATTTTAATTCCAACCAATATATCAAGGTCTAACTAAATATGATTTATCAACCAAACAACCATAGGTAAGGCCTACATACATTTCTTATATTCAACCATGCCAACAATTTCACATTCATGAAAGACTATCTTGCATTCAAATATAAACTTTCAATATTAGCCATTTTCCATGGCCTTATACATAGTGAATCAAATGCTAAAGTAAGCCAACACATTTGGCCAAATAACAATGACACAAAACTCAAAAGTCAAGGTCCTATACATGCCATAATCAAAAAAAAAGATCTAACTATACCAAGTGCTCGGGATGATAGTGTGACTGGCTTCTCCGACGTAAGCGATGATCCTCGAGCTATTTGGTGGCACTATAAGAAAATGGAAAGGAAATAGGGTAAGCACAAGGCTTAGTAAGTTGCATGAAAATAAAGAAAAAAACTACTTGTCATAAAGTAATATGCTCATAATCTTTCATAGTAGATTCATGAATACCATAAATAAACGTAAGTACAACTTACTCATCACCATCCCATACAACTCATATAGCATACACTGAGCCCATATCTCATACATTTCAATTAGGTACCTATACCACTCATCACATAATCATAACTTTTGTTGAACCATTTGGAATACTACCAGACACTCGGTAACCCTAACATGGGTTAAGATGCCGACGCCATGTCCCAGACATGGTCTTACACTGGCTTTCATATAGTGAGGCCGATGCCATGTCCAAGACAGGTTTTACACTGGCTCTCATCTATCAGTGTCAAAGCCATATCCCAGACATGTCTTACACTAGCTTTTTTATCTCGAGGTTGATGCATGTCCCAGACATGTCTTACACTAGCTCTCGTCTCAACGCCAATGCATGTCCCAAGCATGTCCCATATCAGTACAATTTCACATCATAAAAATATAGTTGCATTATTAACATACAACTTACCTCAGTAATCAAAATGTAGGTGACTAGTTGGTTTTAGTTCGCTAGCTTTGCTTTTCCCCGGTCTAGGTCGGATTGTGTAATTCTTGATCTAAAATGATAAAAATTCACAAGTTTAATCATTTTATCAATCTAGGTACTCAACAATTCATAATTGGGTAAAATGACCATTTTGCACCGAGACTTTCATAAAATAATGATTTTACCCTAGACCCAAAAATCAATTTTTATCCCATTTTCTCATTGACCAAGCCTAGACGAATAATTTTCATGCTAGGAGCAGCCCACAATTCTCATTATTTCACACATTTATCACCTATTTTACAACTTATGCAAAATGGTCCTTAGTTAGGATTTCCATGAAAACTACATCACAAAAGTTGTTTATTTCACAATTATAACTCATATTCTTCCATAAAATTTTAGAAATCAACATGTCTACTATCATGGAAAAACCCTAGACTTTCAACCATTTTGCAACATAGTCCACTTGTTAGACAACTCATGCTACAAGGACCTCAAAAGTACAAAAATATTCAAGAAAAACCCTCAAATCA
Organism: Gossypium hirsutum; assembly: GCF_007990345.1. Classification (NCBI taxonomy): domain Eukaryota; kingdom Viridiplantae; phylum Streptophyta; class Magnoliopsida; order Malvales; family Malvaceae; genus Gossypium; species Gossypium hirsutum. The sequence continues at coordinate 56,517,275 of NC_053424.1, forward strand.
CTTACTTGCAAAGGTTTTAAGTTGCTAAAAAAATTTCAGGCTTCCATGGCTATTTTCTTGGAGAAAAACGGTGGAGAAGAAAGAGAGAGATGAAAAAAATGAGAACTTTTACAATTTGTTTTATTTTATTTCAATTTCAACACCTAATTTTACCAAATTTTTACTTTTGACACCTTCGTCTCCTATGGCCGGCCATGCTATTCTAAGCGGTCTAATTTCCCTTTAAATACCTCCAATTTAGGGTCTCTAGCTATTTGACACCCTTAGATATCAAAATAGGACTTTTGCACTTTATGCGATTTAGTCCTTTTCCACAATTAAGCATGCAATCATTAAAATTACTTCACGAAATTTTTCATGCACTAATATAAACATGTTATAACTTATAATTAATAATAAAATACTTTCTCCAACTTTGGATTAGGGGTCCCGAAACCACTGTTCTGACTAGACCCAAAATCAGGCTATTACATGAGTATTCAATCACGTCACAACTTAAACTGAAAATCACCCATAAAGCTCAAAATTTTGACTAAAAAGATGGATGGAGCATACAATTACCTCATTAGCTACTTAGTCCTCTTTTATACAATGGAGTGCCCCTAATTTTGTTTTCATAAAACACTCTTGTTTAGACTCACCTTTCTAATCAACAGCATGATGGAGCAAACAAAGTGATGCTGACCTACTTGGAAATTCTAAACATTGGAGTGCATATTGTCCTTTATTAGATAATTTGTGGCAATATAACTAATCTTGGCTTTAAAAATCCCTAAGTTCATTAAAAGATACTATATCCCAAAAAAAAACAACACACTGAGTATAAGATATCTTATTTTTAGGAATTAATTTTCAAGTATCTTAACCTAAGCTAAATTCACCCAATCCACTGTCACATGGTCTAAGTATATCAAAAAATATAAACTCATCATCGAACATCCTAAGCATAAATTGTACTTCTTATAGACAAAACAGTACTTCGATGGTTACAATGCAGTGGCAAAACATCCATATTATATAAAGTGCAATCTAAATGCACAATACACCTCCAAATCTAAGGGATGCATTGTCCTCAATGCATATGCAGGCAAATATATATATATAGCTATGGATAGATAAATGTCATGGAAAAAATAAAATCAAATGCATGATCATCAAAAGAAAAGAGAAAAAAACTTAAGGGTTGTATTGTAGGTACCTTATTCAGTTCTCCATGTGGACTTGTGGGCAGTGTCCTTATACCTCATCTTCCTTTTCAGGGGGTTTACATCTTTGCCTTCCTTCTCAATTTTTGTGAGATCATTGATCAACTGATCAATTGCACGATCTTGTGCAATCATAGAGGCTGGTGGAGATGATGGTATAAGAGTTTTGCCTTTTGTAGTGGCAGTAGTTGTAGCAGTAGTAAGGTCATTCTGTCCTTTTTTCCTTCTTTTCTATCCTTCCTAGGCTCAATGGATGTTGACTTCACGGTTTCAATCTCAGCAGATAGGGGCAAAATCATGGGGAAGATAGGACATTCTGGCATTGATTTTGAAAAATTCTTTTGCAAAGATCGTTTAACTATCAAATCCCTATCCCTCACATATGACAAATACTGAGCCTGCTGCTCTTTAGCCTGGACTAACTCTTCAATTAGTTGGTATTACTGACTTTTAAACAAGGACATCATTTGCTCTAATTGCTTTAGGGAATTCAATATTTGTTGATCGAATGAGCCCCGAGTGATCGAAGGTGCTGCTATGGGAACACGCTTGGTAGTAGAAGCCTGAATTTGTTGAGTTGCCGAGGCAGTATCAATGCCTTGGAGCTTAACAAAAATTGCTCTTGTTAGTCCACCCGTATTAGGTGTAATATCTTCTGCATCAATAAAAGAAACATTAACAGACTGCATAATGCAATGATGAGAAAAGGAAAATTTAAACTTCCTGATTTCTTCTCAGTACAATGATAGACTTCCTCAAAAATGATCCTTCCCACATTAATTGTTCTTCCTTTAATAATAGAATGCAACAATTGTATCCTTTCCCTAGAAACAGTGGAATTGTGCGTAGATAGCATAAGCCAACTTTTCAAGAAATGATACCACACTTTCTCAATCAGTTTCATGAAGCCCTTTCAACAGTGTAGTATTCCTGACTATATACAATCTGTTGTGTGCCCGCGACACATAAATCCTTCAAAAATTGTGTCAAATCCTTAGTTGTGATGTTATTCGCAAACTCGATATGTTTATCTTATACTTCTTTAAGGCCAAACTGGGCATTTATATGGTCCTCATCAAATGGTACAATGGTGCCTCTCACATAGATGAAAAGAGAATTAAGGCAGTTCAAATGGGCATAGAACTCCCTAGCTACTTGCCCAAAACATCCTCTGGGTGCAAATAGAAAATGCCCCACTCATATTGCTTTACTATATACGATATAGACTCGTCATACCTTATACAGGGTTCATCCTTAAATAAGAATCCCTGATTTAAACAAAAAGGATGCTTTAGAATATTATTTAAGTACCTTGCAGCCCCAGCAGAGTTGAAGAATGTCTTTGGCTGAGAAACATCAATGCGCGATGACTCGGTGGTTTTAGAAGAATTCTTGACTCGAGCCATTAAGAAAGAACAAAGAGAAATATTTAAGAGATATAGTGTAAATAAAATGGAGTAGAGGTTGACGATAAAGAAACCATAAAGGTGAGAGCTTTATGAGAAATGTAAAACGTGATGTAACACCCCTAACCCGTATCCGTCACCGGACTAGGGTTATGAGGCATTACTGGACATATCGGAACATTTTGTAATCATTTCAAATAAAAAGTCATACATCGTCATATTATGGTCAATTATCAACATAAAGTCCCTTTCTTAGGTCAACGACACCTTAAACATGCATTAGGAAGAGGTCGGGACTAAACCGTACACAAACAAATTTTTTTTGAAGCTAAATAATTTTTCTAAGTTACAAAGGTCACACGCCCGTGTGAATAGGCCGTGTGCCTCACATGGCATTGGACACGCTCGTGTGTCTAGGCTGCGGTGAAACAGGGCATACATATTGACTTTTCCACACGGCCACAAGACAGGCCTGTGTGCCAGGCCGTGTGAAAATTAGGGAGACTACTGACTTGGGTTACACGGCTAGTCACACGCCCGTGTGTCTAGCCCATGCTCGAAACTAACTTAGCCACACGGCTTGGCACATGCCCGTGTAATCTATCCAGGCTCATTTTGAAATGGCCCTCAAGCAACATAGCAAAGACACACGTTCGTGTCCCTACCCATGTGGGCAAAAATAGGCCATTTACAAGGCCAATATGCCACCCATTTTGGGTTCTCCCTACAAGTATCAATTGTACCATAATTTCAACCAATTTGAATCCCAAAACATACATCATTCATGTCATATTATTATCAACATATTTCATGCTTATAATCCATGCCAAATCATAAGCCAAAGTCATAATAAAACATATGTTTCAGAACCTCAATTTACTTCATTTAATCTCATGCCATAATCTTACCAATTCCTCAAATAAGCACATACCAAAATCTTACCAAATTGACCAATTCTCTTTGGCCATCCATGAACACATCATATTGGCAATATTGCATCACATAGTTTATACTCAAAAGTCATTCATAAACACAACCAAAACCAAGCCATATCACATGGCTAAATATTTTTAACTCAAAAACATATCTCAATTTATCTAGACTATCCATTCCATATTTTAATATTTACACTTTCAAAAGGTACCAAAAATAAGTTTGATAGTATAGCGATGATCCTCGACGATCCCCGAGCTTCCGGTAGCTTCGATATCTAAAAACAATTGAAAACACACACAAAGTAAGCTTTCCAAAGCTTAGTAAGCCATATACAAATAAACTTATTACATAACACAATTCAAGACCAATTTATTCATGTAGCTCATGGCTTAATACAATCACATATCCATATGTCTCATATAGCTCTTTTGTTCATAATTCACTTACATATATCATATGTTCACAAATGTACATATACTTACCTTTCATTTCAAACATGATATACATTTCAGACATACCTAAATTGAGTATTCATTTACATAGTCATTCATTTCTAGGAATGCCCGTTGAACCGTAAAAAATCAAATAGAATATGCGGATAACTCGGATAGCTCGTACAATGCCAACGTCCTAGGCGTGGTCTTACATGTAATCAAATATCGATGCCACTGTCCCAGACAGGGTCTTACACAAAATCAAACATGATGCCAATGTCCCAGACATGGTCTTACACGTAAATCTCAAATCGATGCCAACGTCCCAGATGTGGTCTTACACGAAATCACATATCGGAATCCTATGTCATGACATATGTATCCTAATTATTCCTATGTTTCGTATGAGGCTTTCAGATGTCGTTACGTTATCAAAACTTTCTCAATTTCACATATTCAGCTTCTATAATCATTCATCACAATTCAATATCATATAAGCATGAAAAATCAATTTAAACACATTTATTTGTATATAGACTTACCTTGTACGAAAATGAACGAAAACGAACGGCTATTCAACGATTTTCAACTTTCCTCGATCTAATTCTGTTTTATTTGGTTCTTGATCTATATAAATTCAAATTTGACTTATTCAATCTCAAATTCATTCAAATCAATCCATATACACATACTTAGGGAATTTTACAAATTAGCCCTCACATTTTTACATTTTAACATTTTAACATTTTAGTCCCTAATTCATAAAATCACAAAATACACATGATTTCTTTTCACACATGCCCAACCGAATTTTTCTTTAGCTCATATAAGCCCACATATTTCATTTATTTCACATTTTAGCCCCTCAATTTTTCATTTTCACAATTTAGTCCAAAATACTCAAATTCATCAAAAATCCCAATACAAAACATTGTAATCTAACACATATCTTTCATTTTCTATCATCAAACTTCATAAAACTCACATTATCAACAATGGAAAATCTTAAAATCGTAATCAAATTCAGAAATTGAGGCATGGGCTCGAAAGATTACTAAGCAACGATCACAAAAATGTAGAAATTATCAAAAACGGATCAAAAACCATACCTTAATCATCAATTTCCTTAGCCGAACCCTAGGAATTATTTTTATCTTCTTTTTATTCCAATTTTTGGCAACAAAGGATGATAATGGACTAAATTTTATGTTTGTTTTATTTAATATAATATTAATTATCAAATACCAATTTTAACCTTTATTTTAAACATATAAAAACACTTAATGGATGGTCAATAATGTCCATTAACCTCGTCAATGGTCTAATTGCATCATAAGGACCTCATTTTTAATAAGACATAGCACTTACGTACTTTTAACAAATAGCTAGCCACTTTTACATTTTACGCGATTAAGTCCTTTTATCAAATCGGGCACACAAATAATAATATTTTCACACGAAATTTCCACAGATAACAAATCACATAGTATAAGCACAAAAAATAATATTAAAATATTTTTTTGACTCAGATTTGTGGTCCCAAAACCACTATTCCAACTAGGGTCTAAACTGGGCTGTTACACGTGAATAGTTAGAGAGAAGGAAATAAGAGGGTTAATGATGACAATTTTAGGGAAAATGAAACGTGCTAAGGAAGTTTGTGACATGACGAGAAGAAAATGAAGAAATTCTTAGAGGAAAAAAATAAAACGACCTGGCCTTACAATGTAGGTTGACTTCCTAAGGCTCCCCCAAAAAATTATTAAGTTAATCTACTCAAGGACTCTCTCCTTTGGAATTTTTTACCCGCTCAACCCTTGATAATTTAACACTTCATCATCTAGTTTGTCACAACATAATGCTCTTTTGTAATACCATCGCAATCGTCCTCCCAGTACACACTAAGAAGTTTGGTCTTTTATCTTGCCTTTGAAAAGTTGCACCAATGTATCAAAACCAGAAATGAAATAAAATTTTAGCACATAACCAACGAACAGAAATAGCTAAAAAAACAAAAAATTAACCTAAAGTAAAGTAAATAAATAAAATAAAATCCATAATTTCTAACTCAAGCATTTCGAATGTTGATGCTTTGTTTGTCACGCTCCATATGAGCACCCCAGTAGTGCTTCAAGCGTTGTCCATTAATTTTGAATGTAACACCCATTTTCTTGTCTTTGATATCAACAGCTCCGCGTGAGAATACTTGAACTACTTCAAAAGGACCTGACCAGCAAGATTTCAATTTACCAGGGAAAAATTTGGGTCTAGAATTAAACAATAATACCTACTGTCTTGGTTCAAATTGTCTTGGCATTATTCTGTCATTATGCTATTGTTTGGTCTTTTCTTATATAGTCTAGCATTTTCATATGGTTGTGCTTGAAACTCTTCCATTTAATTCAACTCTAACAACCTTTTATTTCCAGTAGTAGTCCAGTCCATGTTCAGTTTCTTAATATCCTAAAATGTTTTGTACTCAAGCTCAACAGGTTAGTGACATGGCTTCCCATAAACAAGTTTAAAAGGCGACATCCCTAATGGTGTTTTAAATGAATTCCGATAAGCCCACAAAGCTTCATCCAGTCTAGTGGACGAATCCTTACGAGATGGATTCACTACCTTTTTCCAAAATTTGTTTAATTTCTCTATTGGAAATCTTAACTTGTTCATTCAGCTGGAGATGATATGCCGTAGAAATCTTATGATTCACCCCAAACCTGCCCAAGGCATTGGCCACTAGTTTACAATCAAAATGGGATCCTTCATCACTGATAATGGCTCTAGGTGTACCAAATCTTGTAAAGAGGTTCTTATGTAGGAATTTTAGTACTGACTTAGTGTCATTAGTAGCTAGGGCTACTGATTCTACCTATTTAGAAACATAATCTACCACCAAAAGTATGTATGATTTGCTTACTGATGGTGGAAATGGACCCATAAAGTCAATTTCTAATACATAAAATAACTCAACCTTCAGTATAATTTGCAGGGACATTTCATGTCTCTTAGATAGATTCCCCATTCTTTGACAACTGTCACACAATTGAAAGAATTCATGAGTATCTTTAAACAAATTTGGCTAATAGAATCTCGACTGAAGTACTTTAGTGGCGGTTCTCATTCCTCCAAAATGTCCTCCATAAGGAGCTGAATGAAACATTTCATCGTTTCGTCATCAGTGACACATTTTCAAATGATTTTATTAGCACAATGTTTAAATAAGAAAGGTCCATCCCAATAATAGTGCTTAGCATCATGAAGAAAATTTTTCCTTTTGTGGGTATTTAAATCAGGAGGCATCACACTACTCACCAAAAAATTCACTATATTGGCTTACCAAGGTAATGCCTTGGCAAATAAAAATTGTTCGTTTGGAAAATCTTTTTTAATAAAGTTATCATTGCCATCTACATTACCTGATTCTAACCTAGACAAACAATTAGCCACTTGGTTTTCAATCTCCTTTCGATCTCGAATTTCCAAGTCAAATTCTTGTAGTAACAATACCCACCTAATTGATCTCGGCTTGGTATCTTTCTTACGCACCAAGTACTTAATAGTCGCGTGATTCGTGTAAACTGTGACCTTGATACCCACTAAATAAGGATGTTAATTGTCAAACGCGAACACCATAACTAACAGCTCTTTTTCTATTGTGGTATAATTAAGTTGTACATCTTTCAAAGTTTTGGTAGCATAATATATTTGTAACAGCACGTTTTCAGTGAAATCAGAACATTGGTTTCAGGACCACAAATTCGAGTTGAAAAGAAAATTTATTTTAAAATTATTGCATGGTCTGCATCATGGTAGGAAAGATGTATGAAAATTTTACTAATTTCATGTTTAATTATGGAAAGGTCCAAATTGCATAAAATGCAAAATTTGAGTTCTAGTAGCTATAAGTATCAAATAGCTGTGAAATTCAAAACTTGAGGTCCTTATATGGTAATTCAACCAATAAGAAAAGTTAGTAGATATTTTTGATGATTCATCCATTGAAATTTAGAAAAAAAAAAGGACTAATTTGGAATTTGGAATAAATAAAGATGATAATAGCCTAATATCATATTATTTCATCATCTTCTCCAAATTTTCTATGGAAACCGTAGGAAAGAGAAAGAAAAACAAGAAAGCTTAATTGGATCTAGATAACTCAAATATGAAGTTAGATCGAGGAAAAGAAAACGTGACGGATTAGTAGATTTCTGTATATGGACAAGTGGCGAGGTATATTCATGTAACTAAAATTTTATACATTTATATGTTTAAATTAAATGTTGTATATGTGAACCATATTATTTCTATGTAAATGAAATTGATTGAATATTCGTTAATGCCTGGAAAATGTTTAATGCATGAAATTAATTACATGCCCGATATGGGTTAAGGGTGTTACATTTATTGGTATCAGAGCTACGGTTTAGCTGATTCTTAGACTAACGTAGTAAGTATGAGTTTAGCTATACATGCCATTATATAATTTACGATAGTGTGAGATCTCCTAATCATTTTAAATGTGATTTTCATATGGTAATGTCATCTAACCGAGCTAGAGCTGAATCTGAGGAAGATGAGAGCAATGCTCTAGCTTTAGTTCAAATAGCTGCATCCAGTAGTAGAAGGCTTGAATTTGAGGGTCGAGGTGAGGAGGAAAAAGAAGCCTTCTTTCAAATGATGAATGAGTGGTTTACAGAATTTTTAAGAACAAAACCTGATGTACAACAACCTCCCCCTCTTGCTCCTCAACCGGTTCCAGAGATGCCATAGGGTGCCGAACCTGTTAGAACTGGTAAGCCTCCGGTAGATAAAATTTAAAAATATGGGGCAGAAGAATTCAGGGCTACTGCTGATGATGATTCGAAAAGGGCTGAATTTTGGCTAGAAAATACAATCAGGGTTTTGGATGAATTGTCTTGGACACCTAAAGAATGTTTGAAATGTGTTGTATCTCTGCTAAAAGACTCAGCCTACTAGTAGTGGAATACCATCATTTTTGTTGTACTAAGGAAAATGTTACATGAGAATTTTTCCAAACAGAATTCAAAAAGAATTACATTAGCTAGAGATTTCTTGATCAGAAAAAGAAAGAATTTTTAGAGCTCAAATAGAGGAATATGACTGTATCTGAATACGCACGAAAATTTTTTTGATTAAGTAAATATGCCAGAGAATGTTTCCTAACTGAAGTTGCTATGTGTAAACGGTTTGAAGAGGGATTAAATAAAGACATCAAGTTGTCAGTTGGGATTCTAGAATTAAAAGAATTTGTTGTATTGGTCGACTGAACACATAAAGTTGAAGAATTAAATAAAGAAAAGAAGCAGGCAGATATGAAAGCCCGAACTTCGAGTAAAATATTTATGGGGAAATCACAATCGTCGACTTTAAAGAAATCAAAGAAATATCATGGTCATTATGTTTCATCTGTTGGGTATTCTGGAAAAGACCGAGGCTCTCATCGCTCTAATCTGATATCTCCGGCCCCTTCAGTAGCAAGTGTTGGAAGTGTTGGTACTCCCAAACCGAGATGTAAACATTGTAATAAATTTCATTTTAGGTAGTGCTATATGAGAAGCGGAGCCTGCTTTAGATGTGGTTCTCCCGACCACTATCTTAAAGATTGTCCAAAAAAGGTTGAAAAAGATATCATTCAGACTTTGAAGCCAAGTAATCCTGGCTCGGGAGGTAGACCACCCTATCATCTTGGCAATGTAAGTGGTAGCCGAGGTGCTACAAAAGATTCAATTGCTAAATCTGAAGCATGAGCACCAACCAGAACATATGCTATACGTGCACGTGAGGATGCTTCTCCACCTAATGTCATTACTGGTACTTTTTCTCTTCTTGATACTGATCTTACTACTTTGATTGATCCTGGCTCAACACATTCATACATATGCACAAATTTAGTGTGTGTTAAAAATTTAGTATGTGATGGTGGATAAAGTTTGTAAAAGTTGTCAGTTAATGGTACGAGTTATTGTTTCTCGGTTGATTTAATGTTCTTGCCATTTGATGAATTTGACGTAATATTGGGTATGGATTGGTTAACTCAGCATGATGTAATGGTAAATTGTAAATAGAAATACATTGTGTTAAAATGTTAGAATGGTGAATTACTTCGTATTGAATCTGATAAACTGGATAGGTTGTCCAATGTAATCTTAGCTACATCAGCATAGAAATATGTCAAAAAAGGGTATGATGCTTATCTTGCATATGTGTTGGACACTAAAGTGTTTGAATCGAAGATTAAGTCAGTGCTGGTTGGTTATGAATTTCCTGATGTGTTTCCGGGAGAACTACTTGGTTTACCATCTGTCAGAGAGGTAGAATTTTCTATAGATCTTATTCCGGGGACAACATCGATATCTATAGCAGCCTACAGAATGGCTCCTACTGAATAAAGGAGTTGAAAACGCAGTTGCAAGAACTAACAGAAAGAGGTTTTCCTCAACCCAGTTCATCACCTTGGGGTGCACAGGTCTTATTTGTTAAAAAGAAAGATGGGTCGTTGAGATTATGTAGTGATTACAGACAGCTCAATAAGGTGCACAGCTCAACCCAGTCCATTGCCTCGTATTGACGACTTGTTTGATCAGTTGAAAGGTGCCACAATATTTTCAAAAATTGATCTCCATTCTGGTAATTATCAATTACGAGTGAAAGACTCAGATGTACTGAAGATAGCCTTCAGAACCAGGTACGGGCACTATGAGTTTCTTGTGATGCCCATTTAGCTTAACTAATGCACCTGTAGTATTTATGGATCTAATGAATAGAATTTTTAGACCGTATTTAGACAGATTTGTGGTGGTATTTGTTAATGATATCTTGGTATATTCTTGACATGAAAATGAACATGATGATCATTTGAAAATTGTTTTGCAAACAATGCGTGGGAAACGATTATATGCCAGATTCAGTAATCTGAATTTTGGTTACAGGAAGTTGGTTTTCTTGGCCGTATAGTATCTGCTGAAGGCATCAGAGTTTATTCGAATAAAATTTCAGCTATTGTTAATTGGAAGCCACTGAAAATGTGTTTGAAGTCAGAAATTTTCTAGGATTAATCGGTTACTATTAGAGATTTGTACAAGGTTTCTCGGTGATAGCCTCCCCGATAACCCGTTTCTTACAGAAGGATGTCAAATTTGAATGGACTGATAAATTCCAGTAGAGTTTTGATCAGTTGAAAGCCTTGTTGACAGAAGCACCAGTTCTGGTTCAGCCTAAATCGGGTAAAGAATTTTTAATTTACAGTGATGCATTGTTAAATGGTTTAGGTTGTGTTTTGATGAAAGAAGGTAAAGTAATAGCCTATGCTTCTAGATAGCTAAAACCACATAAAAAGAACTATCTGATACATGATCTAGAATTGGCAACCATTGTGTTTGCATTGAAAATTTGGCGACACTATCTATTTGGTGAAAAATGTCATATATTCACCGACCATAAAACTTTAAAGTATTTAATGTCACAAAAAAACTTGAATCTAAGACAGTGTAGGTGGCTTGAGTTATTAAAAGATCATGATTTGGTTATTGATTATCATCTGGGAAAAGCTAATGTGGTTACAGATGCTCTGAGCAGAAAATCCCTATTTGTCTTACGAGTGATGAATACCCAGTTGTCTTTGTTTGATGATGGTTCAATCATAGCTGAGTTAAAAGCTAGACCGATGTTTCTACAATAGATTTCTGAAGCTCAGAAAAATGATGATAAATTACAAGCTAAACAGGTACAGTGTAAGTTGAATTCTGATTCAGAATTTTAGATTGGATCTGATGGTTTTCTGTTATTCAAAGGCAGAATATGTGTTCTGAAGAATTCAGAACTGGTACAGAAGATTTTAAATGAAGCTCATAATGGTAATATGTCTGTTCATCCAGGAAGTAACAAAATGAACAATGATTTGAAAAAGATGTACTGGTGGCCGGGAATGAAACGCGATATTTCTGAATTTGTGTCTAAGTGTTTGATGTGTCAGCAAGTTAAAGCTGAACACCAGGTACCTTCTAGATTATTACAGCCAGTTATGATACCGTAATGGAAATGGAAAAGAGTTACTATGGATTTTGTATCAGGATTACCCCTATCTCCGAAAAAGAAAGATGTCATTTGGGTAATCGTCGACCGATTAACAAAGTCTGCACACTTTATTTTTGTGCATATAGATTTCTCCTTGGATAGAGTGGCTGAGTTATATGTTTCTGTGGTTGTTAGACTACATGGGGTATCAGTCTCCATGATCTCTGATAGAGATCCCCAGTTTACATCCCAATTTTGGAATAAGTTACAAGAAGCTCTGGTTACACTGTTATATTTCAGCACCGCTTTCCATCCTCAAACTGATGGACAATCCGAACGTGTGATACAGATTTTAGAAGATATGCTTCGGTGTTGTGTGTTGGAATTCGAAGGTAAGTGGGAAAAATATTTGCCTTCAGTTGAATTTGCATATAATAATAGTTATCAGTCAAGTATTAAAATGGCACCATATGAGGCTCTGTATGATCGTAAATGTAGAACTCCATTGTACTGGATAGAGCTCAATGAGAAAAAGTGTAACACCCCAAACCCAGCATAGATGTTAGGCCCGAATTTGGTGTGTCACATTGAAGTATCTTTTGAAAATTAGATTTGTTGGTAGAAATTCATTTCTTAGTTGAAATCTCTTTGTTAAAAACTCAAATCATCTTTACCATTTATTAACCATTTAAAACATCTTTACTTAAAAAGCATTGTTTGTTGCGGAAGCAATATCCAAAAATGTTGCAAAAATACGGTGTTTTGAAAACAGTTAATCTTTTCAAAATCAGCATTCTATCACTATCAGTTAAATATCAAATAAATAAAGCAAAAATAAAATAACTTAAGTTTAAGAGGCTTTATTACAGAATCAAAACCCAAAGAGAAATTTTAAATATAAATAAAGTTAAGCATTAAAAGCTGTGGTCGTGTGACCATCTCTGAGTCCCTCGCAGCAGCTATCCTCCTAATGCTGGGGATTACCTACACAGTTAATAGACGGCGTGAGTTTACGAAAACTCAGTGTGTAATCCCCTTACTAGAGTAACAATCAGTATACCGAAATAGAAACAAAAACAGTCTGGGCCAGAGCCCATTAACAGTAATAGTATAGTCCAGTTCAGAGTATACATGGGTCAAAGCCCATTACAATATCATTTGAGTCATAGCCCATAACAGAATCAATTGGGCCTAGTCCATCTCAGTAGTAAAACAGAATGTGTGAATGTATGGATGCATGCCATCCCATCCAACCCTGCACTTGCCTCAGTAATAATTCACCCATGCCATCCCTACACTTACAATGTTAGCATAGGTTGCGGCACTAACTGAAATCACAGCAAAGTTGCTAGTAGATATACGGCTTTAAACCTTCAGTAACGGTATTATAATTGGCTCGAAGCCATCTGTAATTGTAATAAGTTTGGAACGTAGCCATTAGCGACGGTAAAATAATCGGCACACAGCCGTGGGTAAATATGATCAGCAGAGTCATCAATAAATATGATAGGCACATAGCCACAGGTAAATACAATTGGCACAAAGCCATAGTCAAGATAACACAGAGCCATATTTAGGCTGGCACAGAGCCATAAACAGATTAAGTGGCATTAAGCCGTCTGCCGGTCCACAGTCGTTTCGTGTGACTCGTGCGACCTTAACAGATCAATACTGGATCCACAGTCGTCTCGTGTGACCCTATTAGAACAGTACTTCCTCCATATCAATGTCCCAACCCCATGCAATATGTCGTGTATGTCATGCTCAATCATCACACGTGTATGTAGAATGGCCATGCTCAGTAACAGTCATTTAAACATATATTAAAAGCATATCAGTTTTACAACCATAGTCAAGTCAGTTAAAATACAGGCATGCAATCACAATCAAATCAGTCAAATTCATAGTCTAAGCCGGTCATTTAACCATAAGGGCAAAATAGTCATTTTGCCCTATAGGGGTATTTCGATAATTTTATAAATCGAGGATATTTCAATAATTTTACAAATTAAGGGTATTTCAGTAATTTTACAAATTGGGGGTATTTCAGTAATTTTACAAACTAAGGGTACTTCAGTAATTTTACAAATCAAGGGTGTTTCAGTAATTTTATAAACTGGGGTTATTTCAGCAATTTTACAAATCGGGGGTATTTTAGTAATGTTACAAATCGGGGGTCTTTCGGTAATTTTATAAATCGGGGTATTTCGGTAATTTTACAAATCGGAGGTATTTCGATAATTTTACAAATTAGGGGTATTTCAATAATTTTACAAATCGGGGGTATTTTGATAATTTTACAAACCGAGTGTATTTCAATTATTTTAAAAATTGAGGGTATTTTGGTAATTTTACAAACTGGGGGTATTTTGGTAATTTGACAAACCGAAGGTATTTTAATAATTTTACAAACTGAGGGTATTTCGATAATTTTACAAACTAGGGGTATTTCGATAATTTTACAAACTGAGGGTATTTCGATAATTTTACAAACTGGGGGTATTTCGGTAATTTTACAAACCGAGGGTATTTCGGTAATTTTACAAACTGGGGGTATTTCGGTAATTTTACAATCCGGGGTCTTAACGACCCAACTGAAGGTCCATCGTCGCCTCGAGTGACTTAAGTAACCTAAATAGACATAACGGTGCAAATGGGCCTAAGGGCCATACTCGGCCCAAGTAGGCCCACACACTCGTGTGACCCATTTAGCCTAGAAACAGCCACATCTATGCAAACGTCACAGTCCAAACAACACTTACCGCATCATATACATTTTATCCGTGTAGGCCTACAAGCCCATTAGGCCCACACGGCCCATTTAGACCAACGAGGCCCAGAACAGCCCAAGACCATTAGAGCGCTCGTGGTGGCCTCTACAGTCTAACGCCCATGTTCGTGGACTCAGTTCACCACACGTGCAATCGCACGCTCGTGTGGCATCATACGCCATATTTTCGGCTTTTCGGCATTTTGCCGATCAACAGTCATAGTAGTGTAACAACACATACTTTCCGATTTAAACAATTATCGAAAACTGCATACAAATACACACACTTTCGACTTTTCAGCTGATCATCAAACATAGCATACGTCACACACCTGATCACGTACGGTCACACACCTGATCACGTAGACTACTAAGAATTCCCGAGCGCTGGAACCTATTCAAACATAACAACGATTAATCACTTATCAACAAAGTTAAAAGAATATTAACCAAACCCCTAGCCGAAGGATCGACTATCACTTACCTTGACTCAAACGGTCAACTGTGATTTGCCTACTTAATCCAAAGTTTGGTGCAGTCACCCTTCCACAACCTGGTGGAAAGTCTCAAACTGCAAATACCCTACGTCACTTAAACTTGGGGGCAGAGGCTACGCGTCCACTCCAGTCGGCACCACTGTCGTCACTTTATTGATAGAACCCCCTTTGCTCATCGCGAGTTCGATTAACAGTGATTACTTGCCAAATCGAGAACAAAAATGGAGAGAGTATGGGATGTAGAAGCAAAGAATTCGTTAAACCAAGGCTAAACCGAAAGGGGTTTGAGAGGGGAAAAAAAGATGAAGAAGTATTCGGCCAATGATTGAAATGGAAATATTAAAGGAGGAGGGGAGCAGAGATTCGGCAATTAAGAGAAAAGATTGAGAGGAAGAAACCAAATTCGGCTTAAAGAAAGAAATAAGAATGCCCAAAATGAGAGTGCCTATTCGGCCAAAGCAAGAAAAGAAGTCAATATTCGATCCCAAAAATTGAGCAAGAAACACAAGAGAAAAGGCAACAGAAAATTCAGCACACAAGGAGTTGAAAACAACACTAGATGTCAAACACCACAAAAAACCTGAAATTGAGCAAAGAAAAACCGAAATGTGACCACAATTTCCCCTAGCCAAAATTCTCCCTTTCCACCATCCCAATTCGGCACAAACACTCCTCCCATGCAACTCTGCTATTTCAAATTGCTTGATTTTCTCCCCAAATCACTCAACATCGAATTCAACTTTCCTTGAAACACTTATGACCAATTCAATCCTTCTAAGCTCAGCCAGCAAAATAAATAATTCCTTTACCAATGCCACGAATTGAACCTTAGATCTCATGCACACTACACACGCCACCTTGTCACTAGACCACAAGCTCCTTTTGTGATATATTTTAACCACAAATATTTAAAAATCCTACTTCCAAACACCAAGGGTTTTATTCACTAAAATAAAAATTTAGCTAAAGCCCAGGTTTGAACCCAGGACTTCTCTAACACTCCTAAATATGCCCAAATACTTAGCCACTAAAGCCAACATGCAATATGTGAAATTTCTCGCACGCATAAACTTTTGTGTGTTCCTACGCTCAAGGCCCAATCCTTCTAGGCACAAATTTGGGGCATTACAAAAAGATACATGTAGTTGATTTGATCCGTGAAACTGAAGAAAAGGTACAAGTGATTCGAGATAGGTTGAAAACGGCCTCCGATCGTCAAAAGTGTTATGATGATCTTGAACAAAATGAGATAGAATTTTAGGTTGGTGGTAAGGTATTTTTGAAAGTATCACTTTGGAAAAAAGTTCTCCGGTTTGGCCGTAAAGGAAAACTAAGTCCACAGTTTATTGGACCATGGACCATATAAGATTGTTGAAAGAACAGGACCTGTTGCGTACCAATTAGCATTACCACCAAAGCTTGACAACATTCATAATGTCTTTCATGTATCTATGTTACGATGGTATAGGTCAAATCCTTCACATGTTATCTCTCCAACGAAAGTTGAAATTCAGCCTGACATGACTTACAGTGAAGAACCGATCAAAATTTAAGCACGTGAAACAAAAGAGTGGTACTGGGAACTGGAAGATACCATGAGAAAGCAATACTCCAACCTCTTTACTGGTACGATTTTCGAGGATGAAAATTCTTTAAGGGGGAGAGTTGTAACAGCCCGTTTTCAGTGAAATCAGAACAGTGGTTTCGGAGCCACAAATCTGAGTTAGAAAGAAAATTTATTTTAAAATTATTACATAGTCTGCATCATGATAGGAAAGATGTATGAAAATTTCGATAAGAAAATTTTACTGATTTAATGTTTAATTATGGAAAGGACCAAATTGCATAAAATGAAAAAGTTGAATTCTAGTAGCTATAAGTATCAAATAGCTATGGAATTCAAAACTTGAGGTCTTTATATCGTAATTAGACCAATAAGAAAAGTTAGTAGATATTTTTGATGATTCATCCATGGAAATTTAGAAAAAGAAAAGGACTAAATTGGAATTTGGAATAAATAAAGATGATAATAGCCTAATATTATCTTATTTCATCATCTTCCCCAAATTTTCTATGGAAACCCCAGGAAAGAGAAAGAAATACAAGCAAGCCTAATTAGATTCGGACAGCTCAAATACGAAGTTAGATCAAGGAAAAGAAAAAGTGTCGGATTAGTAAATTTTTGTATACAAACAAATGAAGAGGTAAGTTCGTGTAATTAAAATTTTATACATTTATATGTTTAAATTGAATGTTGTATATTTGAATTATATTATTGCTATGTAAATGAAATTGATTGAATATCCGTTAATGGGCGAAAAATGTTTAATGTATGAAATTAATTACATGACCGATATTGTTCAATAAATAATAAGTCCCATTAAAATAAATGGAATTCAATGGATACAGGATTTCCTGATTGGTTATGGTCTTGCATATGTTGCAGACACACCTTAGCTTAAATAAGCATCCTGTTATAAGCCCTCTTGAGCTTTCTAATACATGGTTCTTGTAAGCATCCTGATCGGTAGTGATCTTGCATATAGTGCGGACACAAGCGCAGCTTTTTATGAGTGTCCTGATATAGGCTCTTTGTGAGCTTCATGACATGGCTCGCTTGAACATCCTGTTATATGCCTATCTAAAGCTCACTTATAATATCTCTTCGGAGTTACCTGTTAATCTTAATGAGCTTCCTGTTCTAAACTCTTATGAGTTTCCTGATTTAGCCTGGATAAGCTTCCTGTTACATGGCTCATATGAGTATCCTATTATATGGCCCGTGAGAGTGCTTCCTGATTATGTTCCCTAATTGGGTACCCCTGAATATGAGTTGACAGTTTACAGTTTTGTACACTTTGAGTGTACTACATGTGTATCCATCGATATTTCAAATAAATTTAATGGGAATAGTTTTGACATGGTTGAATTGAACTTAAGATGATTGATTATGGAAATGCACATGTTATAAGGAAATATGATATGAAAAATACATGCTGTGAAAGTTATTACATGATGAGCTCATCTTTGATTTTTGATGTTTACATGATATACATGACTAACAATTTTTTTGAGATCATATGTTTTTAGGCAAATGGCCATAATGATTTGGATGCATGTTTGTATACTTATTTTGAATGTACATGATTGGTAAGTTAAATTCTTGTTACACAAACTTACTAAGCATTTGAAATGCTTACTCGATTTTCTTTTCTCTATTTTATAGTGTTCGAAAGCTCTTAAAGGTTGGAATCGGTCGGAGCATCATCATACTATCCTTCAGCACGTTTTGGTATAAATAGCAAACTTGTTTTGGTATAATGGCATGTATAGGCTAACTTGGCCAATTTTGGCATTTAAATGGTTGTTTGTAATCTACCTATTGGAATGTCTAGTAATGGTATATTTAGTGAATATATACTTGAGGTTATAATATGGTTAATATATTGTGCTTGGTATGGTTAGATTGAATTATGGTAAACACATATGTCTTTCAAAAGGTAAGTTTGAATACATGTGATGATATATCACGTATAATGTTAATGTTGGCTTGGTTTTAACATCTTGAGCTGGTTGGTATATGTATGCAAGTATTAATGTAGGTTCATGGAAAAATTTGGGTGAGAAATAAGGCTTGGAAATGGCCTTATTTTGTCCACACGAATAGATACACGGACGTCTATCTCAACTATATGTGACACACGGCCATGCTCACGAGCGTGTGGTTTGGCCTTATGACTCCTGTATCTTAAAAGTTGAGAAATTGAATGCTTAGAATTGTCACATGGGTAGAGAAACAAACGTGTGTCTCAACTGTGTGAAACACACGGCCCGATACATAGGCGTGTGAATCTTGCACCTATTTTTGAAAATTAAACTATCCACTCGGCCTATCACACGGGTGTGTGGCTGGCCGTGTGACCCAAGTCAGTAGCTACCCTAAATTGAGCACGGGCCAGGACACGATCGTGTGCCTCACATCAAATGCCCACAGGGCCAAAGACACGGATGTGTCACTTGCCTGTGTGAGCAACACGGCCTGACCACACAGGTGTGTGTCCCCTGCACCTAAGAAAAACTTTGAAATTTTTCAAAAAGTTCTCTGAGTTCCCGGTTTAGTCCTGACTTGTTTCTAATGTATAAAATAAGACCTCGAGGGTCCATTTAAGGGACAACATAATTGAATTATGATTTGGTTCGGATATGAATAGTTTTGACATGAATTAATTGTATTGTTCTGTAAACTTCACTAATTCTCTGTAACCCTGTTCCGGTGACGGATATGGGTTAGGGGTATTACAATATTGCACATAGTATTTTCTCTCTTTTTTGCCCCAACATTGCCCCGACGGCATATTCGCTGGCATCGCAGATGAGTTCGAACGGCAATGTCTATTTTGGAGCTACTACAATGGGTAATGATACCAGTCTTTTCTTTAATTACTCAAAAGCACCTAGACAACGTTCATCAAAATCGAAGGTTCTATTTTGCTCTAGCAGTGTGCACAAGGGTTTAGATAACTTCGAGAAATCCTTAATGATTCTTCTATAAAGTCTTTCATGGCCTAGAAAACATCTAACACCCTTGACACTGGTGGGAGCTAGCAATTTTTCTATTACTTCAATTTTTGCTCTGTCTACTTGAATTCGTCATTGTGATATCCTATGTCCTAAGACAATTCTTTCATGAACCATGAAGTGGCGTTTTTCCCAGTTTAAGACAAGAGTTGTTTCTTCACAATGGCACAGAATCAATTCCAGATTTTTCAAACAATCTTCAAAATCATTGCAAAATACAGAGAAATCATCCATGAAAACTTCAAGGAATTTCTCCACCATATCAGAGAATATGGTCATCATAAAATGCTAAAAAGTTGTTGGGGCATTACATAATCCAAACGGCATCTGTCTAAACAGAAAAGTACCATATGGACACGTGAAAGTTGTCTTCTCTTGGTCAGTGGGAGCTATGGAAATTTGATTCTAAGCTGAATATTCGTCCAAAAAATAGTAAAAAGCGTTTCTTGCTAACATGTTCAACATTTGACCAATAAACGTCAAGGGGAAATGGTCCTTCCTAGTTGCCTTGTTAAGGCTTCGATAATCCATACACACTTTCCATCCTGTGATCGTGCGAGTTGGTATGAGCTTATTATTGTCATTGCTAACCACTGTGACACCTCCTTTCTTGGGGACACGTTGTACAAGGCTTACCCACAAGTTGTCTAAGATTGGATAAATAATGTCAACGTCAAGCCACTTGATAATCTCTTTATTAAAAACTTCTTTCATTATCAAATTCAATCTTCTCTACTGCTCAATAGACTTGTTGTGGAAATCCTCTAACAAGATTTTATGCATGCAAAATGCAAGACTGATTCCCTTTATATCAGCAAGAGTCCATTCTAACACCTTCTTAAATCGTTGCAAGACTTCCAACCACTTGACTTTTTATTCAGATGTCAATTTTGTAGAAATCACAACTAAAAATGTATCGTTATCTCCCAAGTATTCATATTTTAAATGTTACGGCAAAGGTTTCAACTTCAATGTAGGAGGTTCCTCTATAGAAGGTTTAAGAGGCTTGAATGAATGACTTAATAAATCCAAAGAGTCAAACCTTTTCCCTGGTCTCTCCAATGTCTGTTTGGATTCCATGAATTCATTATGTTCTTCGAAACAGACTTCATCAATCCTTTCTAATGAGTCTTCATTATTATTAGAATTACTGTGGTAAAGTCTGTTGAATTCTTCCTGTACTGCTGCTTCTATCAAACTAATGGCGTGGCATTATGCAATTTTGTCTGCACAGTTCAAAACATCAAAAATATTAAAAGTAACTTGTTGATCATTTACCCTTATGGTCAATTCACCTTTCTGTACGTTAATTAGAGTTCTGCCTATAGCAAGAAATGGTATTCCAAGGATAACTGACACATTTTGATCAGCTTTAAATTCTAAAATAAGGAAATCAACAGGAAAGATAAATTTATCCACTCTTACCAATACGTCCTCAATTTACCTTTCGAATGGGTGTAGAATCGATCAACTAATTGCAAAGTTACCATAGTAGGTCTTGATTTCTTAATTTCTAGCTTCCTAAAAATAAACATAGGCATTAGATTTATACTTGCTCTTAAGTCACATAGCGCCTTACCAACATAAGGATTTCCAATTGAACACGGAATAGTGAAACTCCCTAGATCCTTCAACTTAAGAGGTAAATTTTTTATCAACATTGTTGTGCACCCTTTAGTGAGAACAACAGTCTCAAATTCACTCAAGCTGTGCTTTTTTGACAATATGTCTTTCATAAATTTCACATAATTGGGCATTTTTTCTCCAAAGCTTCTACTAATGGTATGTTGATGCGGAGTTGGTTCAAATCATTTAAAAACCTTTTAAATTGAATATCATGTTTAGCATTCTGGAATCGCTAAGAAAAAGGTAAATGTGGTCATCCTTTAGGTTACTGATATTATTTTACTGTGCCATTTCTGTTGGCAACATGATCTGATTTTGTCACAACATTTCTCTGTGTACCCTTTTCAGGTGTTGTCTATCGTTCAGTTGGTTTTGAGATCCTTTCTTGATTGCAGCTGGATTTCTCTTCTTCTGTTGTGGCATCTTGAACAGCTGTATCCAATTGAGTCCCACTTCAAAGAGTGATGGCCTTGCACCGCTCCTTCCCTTAGGTTCTCGAATTTTTAGTATCACTTAGCAATGCTCATTGTGGACTTGAATTTAGAGCGTTCGCTATTTACCCCACTTGATTTTCAAGTGGTCGAAGAGATGCATCCTGACTCTAAATCATAGCATTATTTTTGTCCATATACTCCTTTAATAAATATTCAATAGTATTAGAAGATGATACCTGACCTTGTTAAGCATTTTGCCTCGGCATAGGATGATTATAACTTGGTGGTGCATTGTGGATATTTTGTCTTACAAGCTTGTGTAAACTCCCTACACCTTGATTATTCCAACTAAAATTTGGATGTTGCTTCACCTCGGACTGTAAGTGTTGGAATAGGGGTTATTATTCTTATTAAAATTACTGATGTAGTATACTAATGCTGGTTTGATGGGTATTCATCAAACAACATGATCTTCGCCACAATAAACGCATGATAGCTCAGCTGAGTTCATCTCATGGGCCATAGTTAGATTTTTCATTATTTTAATCTTATTAGCTAAAGAAGATACCTGGGCTGTCAATGAAGTAATTGCATCGAGCTCCATGGTACCAGTAGCTTTTTTGTACGTCCCAACTCTTGTGGTAGGGTACCGATAGACATTGTTGGAAATCTATTCCAAAAGCTCATATGCTTCGTTGTAATATTTATCCAACAATGTACCATTAGAAGATGCATCCACTACCATTCTCGTATGTGAATTCAGCCCATTATAGAATATTTCCATTTAAGTCTAGTGTTGAAATCCATGCATCGGACATTTCCAAATTAAATCTTTAAATCGTTCCTAAGCTTCATCTAGCATTTCATCCTCAAATTGTTGAAGAGATGTGATGTCATTTCTAAGCTTGACATTCATGTTTGGTGGATTATATGATAGCAAAAACCTCTGGCAAAGGTCATTCCATGATGTCACTGTCCCCGACGAAAAAGCGTTTAACCATGCTCTTCCTCAATCTCTCAAGGAATATGGAAACAATTTAGGTCTTAGGGCATCTTCAAGAACACCATGTTGCCTAAACGAATCACAGACTTCTAGGAAAAGTCGCAAATGCAATCTTGGATCTTTAATAGGAAGTCCTCCAAACTTTCCTACTATTTATAACATCTGAAATATTACTAGTTTCAATTCAAACTACTGCGCTTGTGTAATAGCCCATTTTTTATAAAATTAGAACAGTAGTTTTGGGGCGATAGATTCGAGTCTGAAAAGAAAATTTATTTTAATACTATTTTATGATCTACAGTATGATAATAATATTGTGTGAAAAATTCATAAAGAAATTTTATCGATTACATGTTTAATTTGATAAAGGACCAAATTGCACAAAGTGCAAAAGTTGAGTTCTAGTAGCTAAAGGAATTAAATAGCTATAGAACTTTAAATTGGAGGTCCTTATATGGTAATTATACCATTAATGAAAATTTAGTAGATATTTTTGGATGATTCATCCGTGGAAAATTAGAAAAAAGCTAAGGACTAAATTGGGAATCAAAATAATTAAAAATGATAAATTAATTAAATAACAAAATATCATCATCTTCCCCAAAATATTTTGCATGGAAACCCTAGGAAAGAGAAAGCAAGCTTTCTTGGCCAAATTAGGTAAGTATTCAAGTCTCGTTTTTAGTAATTTTTATATTTTCGAGATTGAGATAACTTAATCTATCTATTTTGGACGTTAATTTGTAAATTTATCAAAGAATGAAAATTTTTCCATGGATGAATACATTGAAATTTTGAAATTTATGGTAGAATATGAAATGTTGTTGATAGATAAACAACTTTTACAAAGTAAATTTTGAATTTTATGAAATACATAGGCTGTAAATGTTACATGTAAAAATCAGCTAAGCTTGGAACAAGGATTAAATTGCATGAATTTCATTTTCCGAGCCTAGGGACGAAATCATCATTAATTAAAAGTTTAGGGGTAAAATGGTAATTTTGCCTAAGATGTGAATTGGACTAAATTGAGTTTAAATTGTATTAAATTGATTTTAAATTTACTCGTATAGATCCAGATAGACCAAATTCGGAGTTAGAACGAGGAAAAGAGAAAAATATCAGATTAGTAGATTTTACATACATGAACATTTGACAAGGTAAGCTCGTGTAACTAAATTATGTATATTTATATGCTCAATTAAATGTTGTGTGTATGTGAATTGTATAAATATTATATATATAATATTGAAGACATATTCGACAAAGCCTAATAACTGATAATACCTGATAAATGATAAATGATAAAAATGTTACTTTTATGCTTGAAATGTATGTGGAATGTGTTTATTTGAATTATATGAATATTATAAATGTATGAAATAATCACATGCCTGAAAATTGTTAAATCTCATTTGAATAAATGAAAGTCGATGGATATTTGATTTCCCGTATTTGAATGTGGTCATGCATATGTTGCGGCCGGGTTTTACCTCGAACAAGTAATCCTAATAAAAGCCCTCTCGAGCATCCTATTATATAGTTCCTGCAAGCATCTTGATCGGTAGTGATTTAGCAGGTGTTGCATACTACGGCAGCTCTTTGTGAGCGTCCTGTTAGATGATTTGATCGGTTGTGATCCAGCATATAATGCAGAAACAAACACAACTCTACGTGAGCGTCCTGATATAGGCTCTTATGAGTTTCCTGACATGGCTTACTTTAACTTTTTGTTACCTTATCCGGTGCTCCCTGATATTATCTCTTCGGAGATATCTGATAAGCTCTATGAGCTTCCTGAGTAAAACTCTTATAAGTTTCCTAATTAGCCCGGATAAGTGTCCTGTTACATGGTTACATGGCTCATCTGAGCATCCTGATATGTGGCTGGAGAGTGTGCTCTCTGGTTATGTGCCTTAACAGATACTACTGAATATGAATTGACAGATCTTGATTTGTACACCTCGACTGTACTACCTATGTATCCATCGATATTTCAAATAAATTCAACGGGTAAAAATCCTGACATGAGAAGATATGAATAAGAGATGAGTTATTACACATATCTGCCTGAAATACATGAAAATGATGATACATGATAATTGATATATGGAAATATGAGATGATGATATTTGTTCATGGAATTTATTTGATGAATATGTTCATCCTTGATTATAGATTTGTACACCTTAAGTGTACTACTTGTCTGACATTGATATTTCGAATGATTTAATGGGTAAAGTCCCAACACGAAATAATCTAAACTCGAGATAAATTATTATGAAAATATACATGTAACATAAAGATAAATTTATACATGTTAAATGAGTATGTGATGTGGAAAGCATATGTGCCTGGAAATCTGATTGTTGTGGAGCCCACATATGTTTCTTGATGATATTGTGGAATGTATGACTAACAATGGCAATGAGGATATGTGTAGGGCTTGAGATCAAATTGATTGAATGTGCCTTACATGTTTATCTTGAAATAGAATGAATGGTAAGTTAAATACCATGTTATACGAACTTACTAAGCATTATATGCTTACTTAGTTTTATTTCCCTGTTTTATAGTAAATCAAAAGCTCGTTGATTTGAAGCTTGTCGGAGAGCACTCACACTATCCATTGGCCCTTTTCGATACATATGGTAAATCAATTATAATTATAATTACATGTATAGGTTAATTGGTCATATTAGCATGTAAATGCAAATGGTTATTGTAATCTAGCCATTGGAATGGCTAGTGATGATTATGTTTTGGTATATAAATATTAAGATTATTTCATAGTGATAACATAAATGTTTATTATTGATTGATTGTGATAGGTTAACAAGTTTGCCTATAGAAGGTAAGATTAAAAGCATGAATGTATGTAATGATGTATCATGCTAGATGTTAGAATTAACTTGGATATAATGCTTGAATTGGTTGGTATATGAATGAAAGTTTTGGTGTAGGTCACTGGCAAAATTTGTGTGAGAAATAAAGCTAGAAAATGGCTTTATTTTGTCCACACGGGTAGACACACGGGCATGTGTCTTGATCGTGTGTGACACATGGCCTGGCACATGGGCCTGAGGTTTGGCTGTGTGTCCCCTGCATCTTAAATTTGAGAAACAAAATGCTTAGAATCGAGCACACGGGCAGAGACACGGGTGTGTGTCTCAACCGTGTGTGCTACACACCCTGGAACATAAACGTGTGTCTCGACCTTGTGAAGCCTACACCTTAATGTTTTCCAAGTTAGAAAGTTACACTGGCTGGGGTTGTGGCAGTGTAACCTATTTCATACACCACACAGCTTAGGACATGGGTGTCTCTCTTGACCGTGTGAGCCACATGGCCTATCCACATAAGCGTATAACCCCTGTATATGAGACAAATTGTAACACCTCTTGCCCATATCCAGTGCTGGAATAGTGTACGAGGCATTACAGTACTTAAACTCAATCAAACATTCAAATCCGTGACATAAATTTCCACTCAAATTTATAACTTTTCATAAACATTCATATCATCTCTTAAACGAGCCTACAAAGCTCAAAACACACATTGGGAGTGGTTTGAGACTAAACCGAGAACTTTGGAAACTTTCCCAACACTTAGTAAATTTTGCATAAAAATAGGGTCACACGCCTGTGTCGCTTGGGACACGCCCGTGTGGGTAGGCCGTGTGGTCACACACGTCCGTGTCCCTAACCCGTGTAACTCTCTATTTATGATGTCATCAACAAAATAGGGTCACACGGCCAAGGCACAGGCTCGTGTGCTAGGCCATGTGGTGAATTTAATTTTTTGCAATTAAGGTGCAACTTCACACGGCCGTGTCTCGTGCCCATGTACTTACCACTTGGCATACTGTTTCTCAAAACTAAGGTGCAGGGGACACACGGCTGGATCACACACTCATAGGGCAAGCCGTGTGTCACACACGGCCTAGACACACACCCGTGTGTCTACCCGTGTGGGCAAAAATAAGGCTATTTACCTGTAACACCCCAAACTCAGCCTAGATGTTATGGTCGTATCTGTAAATTTCACACTATAGTGTTTTGAAACCTTATTGTTATGATGAAAACATTCCATGTTATTATCTTTAGTAAACCTTTGTTAGAACTTAGGAAGTTGTATTTATTCATTTAAAACATTTGTTTTGAAACATCCCTTGTTGTGAAAGCTTTAATAAAATAGTCTAAGTGATCATGTGTTTAGAAAATACTTTAACTTTTTGAAAGATGAATTTCCTACGACCAGCAGTGTAACGCCCCAAAAATACCGAAATCCTGGATTTTCTTTATTTTCAATTTTGATAAAATTGTGTTTAATATTCTTATCCAAGTGATAATTTTAGTAAGTCTTAGCTAAGGTTGAGTTCGAATTAAGGGGTAGAAGAAATTATAATTTAATTATTAAATGAATCAGGGCTGACAAATAGGTGGGCTTTTGAATAAATGAAGAAACAATTGGACATAAAAGGAGCCTGTGGTGGAGTGGCTAAATGACGCCACATAAGGTGTAGTGAGGTGGCGTCAGTAGCTAGCAAGGGGGTCCAAGGTTCGAATCCTAGCTTAGTATTTTTAGAATTTAATTTTGGCCTTCTAGAAGGATGGAAGTGGCATGAAGATGGACTCCAATGGGAGTGTTCAGAAGAGAAAATTAAGGAAAGGATCAAAGGGTTATTAGGGAGAAAAACGAGGAGATGAGAAGTGAGGAGTAAGTGGAGCTGAATTGGGAACTTGGGCTCGAAGAATTCGGCTATAGGGCTATAAATAGGTGCCAAATGAGTGGGTTGAAAAGCAAATGACGAATTTCCGTTCACTTTGTGCCAGAAACCCTTTTCTCTAAAAAGCCGAAAACCTTTTTTTTTCTTTTCTTTCTTTGTGTCGAATTCTTATCCCTCCTCTACTCGATATTTTCTTTGCTTTAGCCGTTTCTTCTTCCTCTCTTCTTTGGTGCTGAGTAATCAATTGTTGCCATTCAAATCTTTAAGAGCCAAATACCTTTGGTGCTGCCACTACTATTTCCGCCTAGTCGATTCTAGTGTAAGTGTTCGCTCTCCCAATTGGTTTTTGATAAGTATCAAGTATTCGGTCCCTCACTTCTTTCTAATCAAATTTGATAGGGAATTAGTGTCAGATCTCGGTTTTTTGATTCCTGCCAGTTTGCTCTTCAGATCTGAGAAACACGAGTGTTTAGTGATCAAAGTAAAAGCTAGTAAAAGCTTGGCGTTCAAGTAAGGTTAAGGTGAGATTCCAGCTTTTGGTAAAGTAATCGATAAGTACGTGTGAATAATCTTTGAGTGATACCGATTGTAGGTTTGGGCTAAGAAGATCTCATCACACTTGCTTACCTGGTGTGTACATACACTGCACACATATTATGTATCGGCAAAAGCTGAAATGCCGAAAAGCCGAAAAGCCGAAAAGTCGAAATGCCGAAAAGTAGAAAGTTTGGCTACAGTAGTCTTGCGAGTGCAAGAACACTCGTAAGGGGGAGACAGATAGGTTGCCTGAGGCCCACTGGCGATTCCATGGACTTGAGTTGTGATTTGGCCATATGGGCCAGAATGGGCTAAATAGGCCCGATGGGCTGTTGGGCCCATAATAGGCAAAAACTGAATGTTGATGCTATATGATAGGAACTTGTATGTGACCATGAATATGAACGTGACTGGGCCTAACGGGCCATAAATGTGATTTGGGTCTAATGGGCCATATACAGGTGATTTGGGACTAATGGGCCATATGAATATGATAGGGCTTAGTAGGCCAGATACAGATATGTGAAATTGTTTGGGCTTTGTAAGGGGTTATAAGCCTAGTATATGATACCCACATAAGACTTAACTAATATATTGCTATCGTGGACAGGTCAAAGGGGTTAAGGTGTGGCAACGGGTATATGCATGTCTAGGATTAGACCTAGGGAGAGCTTGGTACTTAAGCGGTCTTAATGACCCACCTCTTCTTCTCTGGGATCCTACCTGGTGCATAGTATTCGTTCATCTTACCTCTCGAGACTTGTTAACGGGCCAAGGTAAATAAAAACCATAATTAAGGAAAAATTATCGAAATGCCCTAAAGGTAAAAAAATGATCGAATTACCCCTAGGTGCTGAATGTAAATTTTATAGATGTGACATGCATACATATGATATTCTGCTTAGGTTGCATATGGGTGAGAATTATGGAACGGATAAAGTATATGAGGATCACATGGTTGCTTGACAATCGTGGATCCACTGGCAGCTTTTAAAGCCCAATATGTAAATGAAAGTAGTTTCGCAACCGAGCTAACATGGTGTGTGGGTTGGGTGGGTCGATATTTATATCCCCGCATGGTGTGACGGGGGACGGAGCTGGTGTGTAGCGGATGGATAATTTGGATGGGATTGCATTGCATGATTGATGAATGATTTTTTTATTTTGAATGCTTTTTTTTTGCTGAGGGTTGTACACACTGAGTTTACGAAAACTCACCCCTCTTTTATTTTATTTTCAGGTGATGCTCAGTAGAAGGTTCGTTGTTTGGAGAGACTCTAGGTGGCTAGCTAGCAAGATGTTTTGGACTTGTTTTTTTTTTTAGCATTTAAGTTTTTATTTCTTTTTATGTTTCAGACCGGATATTAATAAGGTTTTCATTATGTTATTATTACTTGAATTATTTTTATTAATTTTCACTGTAATTACAAGAAGTTGAACATGGGTTTTCTAAATTATAGTGTGTTTTTACGTTTCCACAATTAAATTCTTAAATATTAAATTTTTTTAAATCAAATGTTTTAAACAAGGTTTTCGCAACTGAAAGGTGTTTTTTTCCTAAAAGTTAATCAGGGATTCTTTCAATTTAAGAAAAGTTTTTAATGGAAACACGGTTTTCGCTAAAACACTTCAATTTGATACACCAGATTCGGC
The DNA here is from genome assembly GCF_007990345.1 of Gossypium hirsutum. Taxonomy (NCBI): domain Eukaryota; kingdom Viridiplantae; phylum Streptophyta; class Magnoliopsida; order Malvales; family Malvaceae; genus Gossypium; species Gossypium hirsutum. Next base: position 56,547,120 of record NC_053424.1, read on the forward strand.
CATAGCGTCTGGGTCGGGTTTGGGGTGTTACATTTAGTGGTATCAGAGCCCAGGTTATAAAACTCGGGCTATGAAGTGGGCCTTATTACTATTTGGTTTCTTCTTCCGTTTAAAAAATAACTGGATCACACTATTATGGAAAAGGGAAATCTTGCTGAGTGGCACACCGAGTCTCCAACGTCGAACCAAGTAAGTACTTTTATTTATTTAAATTTATTTGAATTGTTATATAGTAGATAATTAGAGGGCTACATTAGATGATTGTTAGAATGGAACTAAATCCCGTAGGATCTGGAAACTGTAGAGGATTTTCGAAAACGATCTTCTCTTTAAATATTTTCATAACATCGGTGTAAGTATTAAACTAACTAAAACTTCAAAAAATTTTAATCCAGATAATACACGAATCGACGATGAGTGCTAGAAGAGGTGCAAGGGGCCGTGGCTGAGGCCGCGAAAGTGCTAGGGCTGAATCGTCGGCATCGGGCCATATGCCCGATGTTGGAGGAGAAGAGGCTCCGGCCTCACTTGGGGCTGGGAATGGACAGTATGACCGAGCCGCGGGAGAAGATGCATTGTCACAGGCAATGCTAAGGATTTTGGAAAGGGTCGCTGAGCCCAATAATGGCAACGAAAATTGGGGTTCCATTTCAGAATGACTTCGATCGAAAGGGGCTGAGATCTTTAAGGGCATGGCTGGCATGGCTCCAAATGTGGTGGAATATTGGTTGGAGGCTACTGAAAGGATAATGGAGAATTTGGACTGCTCACCTGAGCAAAAGTTAAAAGGGGCGGTCTCATTGCTTAGGAAGGAAGCCTACCAGTGGTGGTTGACAGTGAAAGAGGGCACCCAACCGGAGTAGGTCACCTGGGAGTTTTTCAAAGCTACATTCCAAGGTAAGTATGTGGGTGCAAGCTATGTGGATGCTAGGAGGAAGGAGTTCCTGAACTTGACCCAAGGAAACAAATCAGTGGCAGAGTATGAGACAGAGTTTCTACGCCTTAGTAGGTATGCAAGGGTAATGGTGGCAACGGAGTATGAGCATTATCTTAGGTTTGAGGATGGGCTTAGAGATAGCCTCAGGTACTGATAGCTCCACAAAGGGAACTAGTTTTCTCAGAGTTGGTGGAGAAAGCAAAGATAGCAGAGGAGGTGAAGCGCACTAAACGCCTAAACCAAGAAAAGAAAAGGGGTAAAATAAGAGGGAGGCTGAGACCCCGGGTGTTGGACAAAGGCCTAGGACAAGGGCCAGAAATAATGGGCCAATTAGAGCAGGGCCCCCTACTGCTAATCTAGGGTTGCCACCTTGTGCTGATTGTGGGAGAAGGCATGCAGGCGAGTGTTAGAAGAGAAGGGAGCTTGTTTTGCTTGCGGGTCTAGGGAGCATAGGATCAAGGGTTGCCCTTGAACGCTAGGTCGAAAGCGAGTAGTGGGTCAAGGTGGTGCTTAGCCACCAAGGGGTATACAGCTGCCGCCAAGGGGTCGTGGACAGGCCAGGGGCAGTAACGGCAATGGAAGTGGACGCGGAGCACCAGACGGAAATACGGGCCATGCTAAGGTGAGACAGCCAGCTTTGGATTATGTTGCTCGTCGTAGAGAAGATAGGGATGCCCCTGATGTGATAACGGGTATGTTTCTTATATATGAGTTACCTTACACAGTCTTGATTGATATTGGATCGACACATTCATATGTTGCATGCAATAAGACTGAGTCTTTGGGTGATATGTTTGAGATTATTGAGAATGATATGACTGTGATAAGTCTGTTAGGGCAGTCAGTAGGAGTGAATAAATTATTTAAGGAGGTACCCTTAGTGGTCCAATGGGTTACCTTTTCAGCGGATTTGATGAAACTGTCGTTTAGTGAATTTGACTTAATCTTAGGTATGGATTGGCTGGTGAAGTATCGAGCCACTTTGGATTGCGCTACAAAGTGAATCGTGTTAAGAACGGTAGAGGATAAGGAATTGGTGGTGTACGTTGGAACTACCTGTCGAACGTGATTTTGGCATTAAGGGCTGAAAAGTTAGTACAAAAGGAATGCGAAGCCTTTTTAGCTTATATTAGTGATACGGAGGCTAAGAGCCTTAATGTTAAGGAGTTGAGAACAGTTAGGGAATTTTTGGATGTCTTTCCCGAGGAGCTGCCAGGGTTACCACCCAGCAGGGAAGTAGAATTTCGAATTGAGTTGTTACCTAGGACGGCACCGGTGTCTACCGCTCCTTATCGGATGGCACCAAAAGAGTTGGTGGAACTTAAGGCATAGATTTAGGAATTGTTGGATCGAGGATTCATCCAACCAAGTGTGTCCCTATGGGGAGCACCAGTGTTATTCGTGAAGAAGAAGGATGAAACCTTACGAATGTGCACCGATTATCGATAGTTAAACAAGTTAACTGTTAAAAACAAGTACCCTCTACCGAGAATCGATGATCTTTTCGATCAGTTTAGGGGAGCTTCTGTTTTCTTGAAGATTGATTTGCATTCAGGATATCACCAATTGAGAGTGAAGGAGGCAGATGTTCATAAGACGGCTTTCAGAACTCGTTATGGGCACTACAAGTTCTTAGTGATGCCATTCGGGCCGACGAACGCACCTGCCGCTTTCATGGATCTCATGAATCGGGTCTTTCAACCCTACTTGGATCAGTTCTTGGTAGTCTTTATATATGACATTTTGGTGTACTCAAAAAATGAGGATGAGCATGATGCCCACTTAAGGATTATGTTGCAGACTTTGAGGGAGAAGCAACTGTATGCCAAATTTAGTAAGTGTGAATTTTGGCAAAGGGAGGTTACTTTTCTAGGACATGTGGTGTCAGCCAAGGGGATTAAGGTAGATCCTCGAAAAATTGAAGCGGTGTTAGACTGGAAAACACCGAAGTCGGTATCGAAAATCTGAAGTTTTCTGGGCTTGGTAGGACACTATAAGTGGTTTGTTGAGGGCTTTTCGATAATTACTGCACCCTTAACTAAGTTGCTAAGGAAGGGGGTACCATTTGTTTGGACAGATAAGCAGCAAGAGAGTTTTGGAAAACTTCATGAAGTTTTAACTGAGGCCACTGTGTTGATTCAGCCAGTGCCTGGGAAGGAGTTTACGGTTTTTATAGTGACGCGTCACATGTAGGCTTAGGTTACGTATTGATGCAAAAAGGAAAGGTGGTTGCATATGCGTCACGACAACTTAAGACTCACGGGGCAAATTACCCAACCCATGATTTGGAGCTAGCTGCGGTGGTGTTCGCACTTAAAATATGGTGGCATTACTTGTATGGGGAGAAGTGCATAATTTATTCGGACCACAAGAGTTTGAAGTACCTCCTTACCTAAAAGGAGCTAAACCTTAGGCAACGTAGGTGGGTGGAATTATTGAAGGATTATGATTGTACGATTGAATACCACCCTAGCAAAGTGAATGTGGTAGCCGACGCGTTGAATCGTAGGGTTAAGACAGACTTGAGAGCTATGCTCGCCCGTTTAAGCTTGTTGGATGATGGTAGCTTGTTAGCTGAGCTTCAAGTAAAGCTGGTGTGGGTCGAGTAGATAGAGTAAGAAATTAGTGGATGAGACTTTGAGTGCTCATTTTAAACAAGTGGAGAGTGGAGAGACATCAGACTTTGGGATAAATAGTGAAGGAGTATTGTGTTTCCGTGGGAGAATGTGTGTACCAAAGGACGATGATCTAAGGCAGTCTGTTCTACGGGAAGCACATAGCGATCTCTACGCAATGCATCATGGCAGAAACAAGATGTATCAGAATTTGCGTGAGCTTTATTGGTGGGCTGGACTTAAGCACGAGGTTATGGAGTTCGTGGGTAAATGCTTGGTTTGTCAAAAGGTGAAAGCGAAACATCAGTTGCATTCGAGATTGCTTCAGCCAGTGAAGATTCCACTCTGGAAGTGGGAAAGGATCACTATGGACTTTATTAGTGGGCTACCCTTGACGCCTGCTAAGAAAGACTCGATATGGGTTATAGTGGATCGGTTAACCACGTCTGCCCATTTTGTACCGGTTCGCACTGATTACTCATTGCAAAAGCTGGCCAGGTTGTATATGGCGGAGATTGTAAGATTGCATAGAGTGCCAGTCTCCATAATATCTGATAGGGACCGACGTTTCACTTCGCTATTTTGGAAGAAGCTGCATGAGGCGTTGGGTACTAGGTTGAATTTCAGTCGGAAAGGGTGATCCAAGTATTGGAAGATATGTTCAGAGGATGCGTGATGGAGTTCCGAGGTAGCTGGGAGGACTATTTACCGTTAGCCGAATTTGTGTACAATAATAGTTATCAAGCAAGCATTGGGATGGCTCCATACGAGGCACTGTATGGGCAAAAGTGTCGAACTCCAACATGTTGGACGGAGTTAGGCGAATGGAGAGTTTTGGGCCCTGAATTAGTAGCTGATACTGAGGATAAGGTAAAATTGATTTGGGATCGTTTGAAGGAGGCCTCGGATAGCCAAAAGTCGTATGCTGACCTTAAGCGTCGAGAGATAGAGTATGCTGTGGGAGACTCAGTTTTTCTTCAGGTCTCTTCATGAAAGAAGGTGTTAAGGTTTGGATGTAAAGGGAAGCTAAGCCCAAGGTTCATTGGGCCATATCGAGTTGCAAGGCAGATTGGGCCAGTCGTTTATCAGCTAGAATTACCTCCTGAACTAGGCCAGATCCACGACGTGTTCCATGTTTCTATGCTGAGACGGTATCGCTCGGATCCTTCCCATGTCGTGGCTATTGAAGAAATCGAGGTCAGACTAGACCTAACTTTCGAGGAAGAGCCCATACAAATAATTGGTCTTGATGTTAAGGTACTGAGAAGGAAGTCCGTTCCATTAATCAAAGTGCTTTGGCATAATCATAAGGTTGAGGAGGGTACTTGGGAACCTGAGGAAGCGATGCGACGTCAACATCCTCAACTGTTTGAATCAGGTGAATTTCGAGGATGAAATTTCTTTTAGGGGGTAGAGTTGTAACACCCTAAAAATCCCGAAATCCAAAAATCCCAAAATCCCAATTTTTTTTATTTTCGATTTTGATAAAAATTATGTTTAATATTCTTATCCAAGTGATAATTTTAGTAGGTCTTAGCTAAGGTTGAGTTCGAATTAAGGGGTAAAAGAAATTATAATTTAATTATTAAAAGAATCAGGGCTGACAAATAGGTGGGCTTTTGAATAAATGAAGAAACAATTGGACACAAAAGGAGCTTGTGGTGGAGTGGCTAAGTGACGCCACATAAGGTGTAGTGAGGTGGCGTCAGTAGCTAGAAGGGGGTCCAAGGTTCGAATCCTAGCTTAGTATTTTTAGAATTTAATTTTGGCCTTCTAGAAGGATGGAAGTGGCGTGAAGATGGACTCCAAGGGGAGTGTTCAAAAGAGAAAATTAAGGAAATGATCAATGGGTTATTAGGGAGAAAAATAAGGAGATGAGAAGTGAGGAGTAAGTGGAGCTGAATTGGGAACTTGGGCTCGAAGAATTCGGCTATAGGGCTATAAATAGGTGCCGAATGGGAGGGTTGAAAAGCTAATGATGAATTTCCCTTCGCTTTGTGCCAGAAACCCTTTTCTCTAAAAAGCCAAAAACCTTTTTTTTTCTTTTCTTTCTTTGTGTTGAATTCTTATCCCTCCTCTACTCGATATTTTCTTTGCTTTAACCAATTCTTCTTCCTCTCTTCTTTGGTACTGAGTAATCAATTGTTGCCATTCAAATCTTTAAGAGCTAACTACCTTTTGTGCTGCCACTACTATTTCCGCCCAGTCGATTCTAGTGTAAGTGTTTGCTCTCCCAATTGATTTTGGATTCCTGCTGATTTTCTCTTCAGATCAAAGAAATACGCGTGTTTAGTGATCAAAGTAAAAACTAGTAAAGGCTTGGCATTCAGGTAAGGTTAAGGTGAGATTCCGACTTTTGGTGAAGTAATCGATAAGTACGTGTGATTAATCTTTGAGTGATATCGATTGTAGGTTTGGGCTAAGGAGATCGCATGACGCTTGCTTACTAGGTGTGTACATACACTACACACACATTATGTATCGGCAAAAGCCGAAATACCGAAAAGCCGAAAGTTTGGCTACGGTAGTCTTGCGAGTGCGCGAACACTCGTAAAGGGGAGGCCAATAGGTTTCCTGAGGCCTACGGGCGATTCCGTGGACTTGGGTTATGATTTGGCCATATGGGCCGAAATGGGCTAAATGGGCCCGATGGGCTGTTGGGCCCATAATAGGCAAAAACTGAATGTTGATGCTATATGATAGGAACTTGTATATGAGCATGAATATGAATGTGACTGGGACTAACGGGCCATATAAATGTGATTTGGGCCTAATAGGCCATATACAGGTGATTTGGGACTAATGAGCCATATGAATATGATAGGGCTTAGTGGGCCAGATACAGGTTTGTGAAATTGTTTGGGCTTTGTAAGGGGTTATAGGCCTAGTATATGATACCCACATAAGACTTAACTAATATATTGCGACCGTGGACAGGTCAAAGGGGTTAAGGTGTGGCAACGGGTATATGCATGTCTAGGATTGGATCTAGGGAGAACTTGGTACTTAAGCGGTCTTAATGACCCACCTCCTCTTCTCTGGAATCCTACCCGGTGCATAGTATTCGTTCATCTTAGCTCGCGGGACTTGTTAACGGGCCAAGGTAAGTGAAAACCATAATTAAAGAAAAATTACCGAAACCCCCCTAAGGGCAAAAAATGACCAAATTACCCCTAGGTGCTGAATGCAAGTTTTATGGATGTGACATGCATGCATATGATATTCTGCTTAGGTTGCATATGGGTGGGAATTATGGAATGGAGGAAGTATATGAGGATCACATGGTTGCTTGACAATCGTGGATCCACCGACGGCTTTTAAAGCGCAATATGTAAATGAAGGTAGTTCCGCAACCGGGCTACCATGGTGTGTGGGTTGGGTGGGTCGATATTTATATCTCCACATGGTGTGACGGAGGATGGAGCTGGTGTGTAGCGGATGTATAATTTGGATGGGATTGCATTGCATGATTGATGAATGATGTTTTTTTTTATTTTGAATGCTTGTTTTTGCCGAGGGTTGTACACACTGAGTTTACAAAAACTCACCCCCTCTTTTATTTTATTTTCAGGTGATGCTCAGTAGAAGGTTCGTTGTTTTGAGGGACTCTAGGTGGCCAGCTAGCAAGATGTTTTGGACTCTTTTTTTTAGCATTTAAGTTTTTATTTCTTTTTAAGTATGTTTCGGACCGGATTGTAATAAGGTTTTCATTATGTTATTATTACTTGAATTATTTTTATTAATTTTCACTGTAATTACAAGAAGTTGAACATGGGTTTTCTAAATTATAGTGTGTTTTTACGTTTCCACAATTAAATTCTTAAATATTAAATTTTCTTAAATCAAATGTTTTAAACAAGGTTTTCGCAACTGAAATGTGTCTTTTTCCTAAAAGTTAATCAGGGATTCTTTCAATTTAAGAAGGGTTTTTAATGGAAACACGGTTTCCGCTAAAACATTTCAATGTGACACACCAGATTCGGCCATAGCGTCTGGGTCGGGTTTGGGGTGTTACAAGCAGGTATAAATCCATAAAGTAAAATAAATAAATAAAAACCCAAATTTAAAACCAAAGTCCCAGAGGGTCCTTAAATTACAACCCAAATAATCAATAATAATCAAATTATAAATCGTAAATTGAAAACCATGAAGTCCAAAAATTACTATGGTCACCGTTGAGTCCTCCGTCACACCGATTCGTCTAAGTCTAGGGATTACCTATGCACATTAAACAAAAAGGGTGAGTTTACGTAAATGCAGTGTATAATCCCGTAGAAACAAACAAACAATCAGTATTCACAGTGCACAGTTGAACAGTCTTGGGCCTAAACCCTTTTCAGTATCAGTGATAGTTTGGGCCTTGGCCCATCTCAGTATAGTGTCAAAAATGCAGTAGGGCCTTAGCCCATCACAGTATCAGTAGCAGTAACAGTTATGCAGTAGCAAAATCCTACCCAACCACCCTCTACACACTATCTTCGTCCAGCCCTACACTCCATGTGGGGATATAATCAACTCACCCATCCCTACACTCCAAGTAGTACCAAATGCGGCACAAAACAATAGTTTGTAGCTGAGCTACCAGTAAATTAGGCTTAAAGCCTTTCAGTACACTTCCTCCGAATAACAACCCTCAACCCAATGCAATGCAACATACAATGGATGATATGCCATTATGCAATTTCAGTATATATATATTCAGTTCAGATATTAACATGCTCAGTACAGATATCATTCAGTCAATTTCACACATTTAGGGGTCTAAGTAGCGCTTACCAATCTTACAGTAGGTTCACAGTTGAGTTGGGCGACCCGTGAAACCTTAGAAACATTTCGGTAAAAATAGGCTCACATGCCCATGTGATCTGCCCGTGTGTGGACCCACATGCCCGTGTGGCCCACTCGGCCCAAATTGGATTTGACCGTGTGATCCATTTTTAATGTAACCCATGCTAGCTAAATATTCATATATGTTTTCACTATTTACTTATATGTTCATACAAAGCTGTCTACTTGAGTCATTGTCACTAAATTATTTATATCTTGAGCTACAGAATTCTAAATTAAGATTCGCTTGATGTTTTTGAAACTAGACTGCCTTTCTACATAAAATTTTTAGAATTTATAGTTTATCAAATAAGTACAGTAAAATTTTCAAATTTATCCCTATTCTACTGTTTGACAGCTTCAACCTCTAAAAATTATTTATCTCTTAGTATGGAATTTAGATGATGTTTCTGTTTGTTTCTCTTGAAAATAGACTCATTAAATAATTAAACATATAAATTTAAGCCCCTAATTATTTTTTTTTACAATTTTTGATGATTTCCCAAAGTCAGAATAAGGGAACCCAAAATCATTCTGACATTGTCTCACAAAATTTATTATATCTCATAATTTACAATTACATTGCTTACATTGTTTCTTCCACGAAAAACTAGACTCAATAAAATTTAATTTCATACTTTATTCAATCTCTAACTTAATTTCCACTATTTTTGATGATTTTTCAAAGTTAGACTACTGCTGCTGTCCAAAACTATTTTAGTGCAAAATGTTGATTTCTAAGTTTATAACACCCTTATTTCCTTTCTCTACAATTTTTTTTCGCATTATTTTCTCTTATTTCTCTTATTTCTCGACAGAAAGCAATTTCGGCTTTTCATCGAATCCTGTTTTCTGTGTTTTGGGTACACATATCATTTCTGATGCGTAAGCACTCCTAAGCCTCTAGAACCTCGCTTAAGTAACCACGACTTCGCACAATCACAGCGTCGATTCAAAACCACCAGCCCCTTGATTAACTCCTAAACACCAAAAAAGAATCCTCCTTTTAGAGATTGGCCAAGAACGATTAACAATAGACAAAACCATTACTTACCAAACACGCGCAACCAACGATGAACAACCGAATCAATTGGAAAAAAAACAGAAGGGGAAAAAATAATGGAAATTTCGGCAGCAGCTAGGGGAAATAATCAGCAGAGGAGAGAAAAAAGAAGAAGAAGAAAATGTCAGAAAAAGTTTAGGGAATTGGAGAGAAAACCGAAACTCTATTATTATTATTGCAACAAAAAGATAATCAAATCATTTTTTGATAACCTCTCCCAAATTATCTCTTAAAATCATTCCCTATTAACCCACTAAAACACAACTACTCAGAATTTTGCCCCAACACAACTCTTAGCCGAAATTGGAGCAAAAATAATGTCTCCACACCATCACAGAGAATTGAACACAGGACCTCCAACACTCCAACACTCCACTTAACCACTAGACTAGCAGGCCTATTCTGATATAAACTTACCAATAATTAAACTTAAGCCTTTTGCACAAGGTTAATGCTTTATTTATAAAAATACCAAAATTTTCCCAAGTAAGGCTTGAACTTGGGACCTCTCACACACACCCAGAACACTTAACCATTAAAGCAGATACACACATGTGTATCACAGATACACGAAATCAAAAATTAAAATTTTAGGGCGTTACATTACCAAGCCTTTTTTCCACCCTTACTTGCACCAACCTACACAACATCAAACCTCACTAATCCGAGCATATACACACAACCAATTCAACAACAACCAAGACATCTACATCAATTACATGCTATTTTCTATCACATGCAACATTTCATACTTATCATCACAAATCATGCAAAAACCACATCCATGAAAGGCATCATCATCCATGAAAGGCATCATCATCATGCCAATACCAAATGGCCATTTACAAAATGAATCAATTACCATTACAAGCCAACACATTTGGCCAAATCAATATTGACACATATCACAAAAAGACCAAGTCCCTATACATGCCATAACTCAAAATGTGAAATCATGAATACCCCAAAGGATTAATTTGATAGTGTGAATCGCGCTCCGACGTCCTTTAATTCCCGAGCTACCTTGGCGATACTATAAGAAAATGGAAAGGAAGGGGAGTAAGCATAAAGCTTAGTAAGTTCACATGAATAATGAACAATATTAAGCAACATTTAGCATGAATATTATATAATTTAACTTAACATAAATAACATATTTATCATCTTAGTTTCATAAGCATAACTTTATCATTCTTAATCTTACCAAAAGCTCATCACTTAACAAGCTCATTCTTATGAGTTTTTCATACATTACCTGTACCAACTCGTGACTTAACATACTCTTTCTCATTTTTGACATACCCGTTGAACACTTGGAATACTAAACGGATACACGGAAGGTCCTTGCACACAAGTGCCACATATGTAGCCAAAGCTACCTCATATCTCATATTACATAAAGGCTCGCTCTCGAGCTAATCACGGGTCTGTTCACACAAGCTGACGGTCAAGACGTAGCTACACGGGATGCTTACACAAGCTGTTAGGTATCCGCAACATATGCCAAACTACCTAGCCACTGGTAGGATGTACATGACCAGCACCCGGATCACATAATCATATATATCACATGGGGTCCTAGTGACATGTCACTCGTATCCTATTCTATTCCTAAGGTTCAAACGAGATTTTCTCTCTCTTGTTGGAACTTGTTGAATATGTTCATCGAATCAATTATACAAATCATACAATATTAATGCACTAAAAATATGATCATAATATTGCATTATTTACATATGAACTTACCTCGGTATAAAAAATGGTTAACTAATTCGATTTAGTCCATAACATTGTTCTTTCCCCGGTCTAGGTCCAAACTCTATTTTTCTTGATCTATAATAGCAAATTTAGCTCATTTAATTACCAATTTGTTCAAATCAGTTTAAAAACCATACTTTGGCAAAATTATAGTTTTGCCTCTACATTTTCACATATTTACAAATTAGACCTTAGGTTCATAAAATCAAATGTACTCATTTTCTTTGTTACCCAAGCCTAGTCGAACCTATATCATGCTTATACCAGCCCACACTTTTCATCAAATCACATTTGTACCACCCATTTTTATAACTTTTACAAATAAGCCCTTTTTAGGTGTTTTCATCAAAAATCACTTAGTAAAAGATGTTTATCACACATCAGACTTTCATAATCTATCATGAAACATTAAAATACATGCATTTCACACATGGGTCAAACCCTAGACATAAACTCTAGCTCAAATAAATGGTAGAAATGGCTTAGATCGGTTGATAACAACTTTAAAAATGTAAAGAACATTAAAAACAGGGCTAGGATGCACTTACAATCAAGCTTGAAAGTTGAAGAAACCCTAGCTATGGTGACCTTAGGAATTTTTACTATGGCATGGAGAAGATGAGCAAATTTTGACTTAATTTTCCCTTTTTATTCTTTTATTAACCAAATGAACAAAATGCCCTTTTTACTAAACTTTCAAATTTACTTATTCATGCCCATTTTTGTCCATTAAAATAGAAATTGGTCAAATTGCTATTTAAGGACCTTTAATTAATAATCCATAGCTATTTCATGCTTAAAACTTCTAGAATCGCATATTTTGCAACTTTTGGAATTTAGTCCTAACTTTCAAATTGGACACTTTGACAATAAAATTTCTTAACGAAACTTTCATACAATTATGCAAACATATCATAGACCTCAACACATTCATAAACTAATTATTTCTACTTCAGATTAGTGGTGTCGAAACCACTATTTCGACTAGGCCCAAAATCTGGATGTTATAGAAATTGTGAAACTTTGCAAAAAAATTCCTAAGTTCCTAATTTAGTCCCTACTTAATTCCAACGTTTATAATGGGCCTCGAGGGTCCATTCAAGGGACAATATGACTAGTTTTAAAAATGAACAGTATTTAACATGAATTATCTGTAATTATTTTGTAAACTTCGGTAATACTTTGTAACCCTATTCTGGTGACGAATACGAGTAAAGGGTGTTATAGCTTGTCCTTGCAGCCAGACTATCTCTGGATTCAAATGATCTAAAATTGGCACAACATGCTCTCAGATTGGTCTATCTCGACCATCTATCACCTCATGGACATGCAAATCAGCGCCCTGACCATTCAAATTATCATTCATACTTGGTATCACCCTTCGAAGAGGAGAATTAACATCTTGACCATTTAGATTATCACTAATACCAAGATCATTCCCATTCCTAGCCATTTTTTGTAGTTCTTTTTGCCTTCTTCAAAAAGTTCTATCAATCTCTAGGTTAAAAGGATACTCATTGTTAGCAGGAATGCCTCTTCTTATGCACTGATGGCAACCCTTTAGAAATTAAATTAAACTAAGTTAAATAAAACTAATATAAATAAGTAAAATAAGAAAACCAAATTACACCAAATTGCCAATCCCTGGAAACAGCGCCAAAAACTTGTCGCATGTGAATATGACATGTGGATTGTGCAAGTATACACATCGGTTCAAGTAATAAAGTGATGAGTGAGAATTGTTCCCATGAGAATCAAATTGAGGCATTAAAGTGGTCAAGTTATTATAATAAAATGTGATTAGTGCGATGGTAAAGCCATGGTAAGTATACAGTGGCAATTAAAGGGAATGATAGTGTATGCAATATGTCGAATTAATGAATACTTGGAAATGCTGTGGAAAAATGAGAGTAGAAATGTAATGAAAATTAAAAAAATTATTATATGAATAATAATGTAACACCCCAAACCCGGCCTAGACGTTATGGCCGAATCTGGTGCGTCACATCAAACCATTTTTCAAATTTGATCTTTCCGGTGAAAATCCATTACTGAATCTAAATTCCTTTATTATTATTAAACTAAAGTTCTCATCAAAACGTTTACCAATTTGTTTGCCTTTGGTATATTACCTCATTTAAAATCGCGAAAGCATTTTGAAAACTTTGTTGTTGGAAGCTCGTGTTCCTTAGAAAAATCATGCCATTTTAAAATCTCGAGTTTTCCTAGACTAGCAGTTTAGTATAAGAAATCACAATCCAAATTAAAACTTAAAACCCACCTACGGCCTTATTACATAATTAAAAAACCCAAAACGAAATCTAATTGCAATTAAAAGAAACAGAAACAGTAGTGTGGCCATCTCCGAGTCCCTCGCAGCTCCAAACCATCTAAGCTTAGGGATTACCTGCACAGTTAGAAACGGGGCGAGTTTACGAAAACTCAGTGTGTAATCCCAATAATAAACAAACAGTGAATAACACGGTACCAGTACAATCTGGGCCAAAGCCCTATTCAGTCTCGACATTTACTGGGCCAAAGCCTTTCGTTTAACGGTTATTGGGCTGGAGCCTTTTCATAAATCAAATCACTGGGCCGAAGCCTTTACTGTAAACGGTATGGCCCATAAGCCCATTACAATATCACATGAAATACCAATGAATGAATGCAAGCCCATTTGGGGAGACTACTCAACCCACCATCCGCTACTCTCCACCTATACCAACCAAGCTCTCCATGTGGGGAATAACTCAACCCACCCAACCAAACTCTCCACTGGCAGCATAGCTACTTTATCATATAACTGGAGGCCTAGCCTCTTTTAATAACTGGGGCAAAGCCCTTTTTGATAAACTGGGGCAAAGCCCTTTTCGGTAAACTGGGGCATAACCCTTTTAGCACTTCCTCCATTTATAAAACCCAACCCATGCAACATGTCATGTATGCAGAATGTCATGCCCATATTTGAATCAAACAATCACAGTCAAGTCATCCATATCACCAACATATATTCACAATCAAATCCGTCAACCACAAAGTCTAAGTCAGTCACTTACCCACAAGGGCAAAACAGTCATTTAACACCCTAGGGCGAAATGGTAATTTTACCCCAAAAGGGTATCTCAAAAATTCTACCTTACAGGGGTATTTCAATAATTCTACCCTACAGGGGTATTTCAATAATTCTACCCTATAAGGGTATTTCGGTAATTCTACCCTACAGGGGTATTTCGGTAACTCTACCCTACAGGGGTATTTCGATATTTTACAAATCGAGTTATTTTGATAATTTCACAAATCAGGGGTATTTTGGTAATTTTACAAACCAGGGGTATTTTGGTAATTTTACTGATCGAGGGCATTTTGGTAATTTTGAAAACCAAGGATATTTCAGTAATTTTGTAAATCGAGGGTAAAACGGTAATTTTACAAATTGAGGGCATTTCAGTAATTTGGTAAACTAAAGTATTTTAAACAGGGATAACAATACGAATGGGCCTAAAGCCTATTCTCGGCCCAAATAGGCCCATACGCTCGTGTGGCCCTTTTAGCCCAAATCTAGCCACAAATATGAATTCACCTAGCCTAGTCCAATATTTACTACACAATCAAACAACTTATCCAATTGGGCCTGTAGGCCCATTGGGCCCACATGACCTCTTTCGGCCCATCGCGGCCCGAAGTAGCCATCTTACAGCTAGAGTAGCGAGAAAATACACACCTAATAGGAGACTGGAGTTAATCCGCGCTCCAAGCACTCTTAGCCGACGCCCAACCCAAACGAGCACGCCTCCATTGCGCATCCCAAGACTTGAACCTTAGACATCATAGTTGCACAACACGCCACCTTGCCACTCCACCACAGGCTCTTTCTGTGTTAAAAATGTCCATAATTAACTTTAAGACATATGTGCCAGCGTCCAGATTCACTTAAGAGAAAAACCAAAATGAATTGTAAGAGCCAAGACTTGAACCCAGGCTCCCTTGCAACCTTAATGACGCCACAACCACTAGACTACATGCTTCCTTGTGTCATTTATTTAACACAATAATTTAAAATGCCCTCATCCAAGCATCTAGGTTTTTTTTCACTTAATACCAAAATTTTTGCTAAAGCCCAGGTTTGAACCCAAGATTTCTCCAACGGTTCTTAGAGCCATTAACCACCAAAGCAAACATTTAATTATGTCATTTCATTGCACAATTAAATACCTATATATAACCTCCTTACGGACCCACACTCAAGGCTCAATACTTCTAGGCCCAAATTCGGGGTGTTACAAATATGTAACTAACAAATAAACAACTAAAGATGCGACGGCAAAGGTACTACGACAAAAGATAAGGGTTACACGATGTTGAGTGGGAAGGTCAGGATCATTAAGAATATATTTTTCCTGTCAGCAATGCCTCAGCAAAATCATATTTAACCTACTGCTCAGAAGAGTTCCAAAGTGGCCTGCTTCTTTCGAAGACAGAAACCTTAAGTTACCTTGCTTGTGTCTATAGGCATTTAATATGGTACCCTACATTGTTTCCTTCTGTATGAATGTTGCTCTATGTCTAGAGTCTACTACAAATATCTGTTGAGTACTTGCTCATATCATTTAACAACAGTTTAACTAATCTAACCTTTTCAGACTTTAGATTAATTTAAGGGTATGCTGCACAGTTGACTATGTCTAGGGATTGCTCACATGCATTTTAAAGAATAAAATAATTGAATGAAACAGTGAAAATAATTTAGATTTACACTGCAACCATTAAAGAAAGTTAAAGTTTCTTTAAAATAATCCTAACCCTATGTGATTTAACTCATAGGTTGACATATAACATTCAACTCAAACATCATTTTCATCACTATAATTTACGAAGGAACAAATTAGATAATTTTCAAACAAGTTTGTATGTAAATAATGAACTGCTATATATTTATGTTTTAAATGCTTTAATATTGTATGAATTGTGATTGACTCTTTGGATGTAATCGACAAAGATTTGACAAGCGTGAAATCACGGTTGATCCTTAGGAATAGAATAGGATACGAGTGACATGTCACTAAAAACCCATGTGTATATGAGGTTATGTAATCTGGGTGCTGGTCTCGTACGTCCTACCAATGGCTAGGTAGTCCAACATGTGTTGCGGATACCTAATAGCTTGTGTGAGCAGCACTGTGTAGCTACGTCCTGACTGATAGCTTGTGTGAGCAGGCCTGTGAATAGCTAAAAAATGAGCCCATATGTATTATGAGATATGAGGTGCTTCAGCTACATATATGGCACTTATGTGCATGATTTCTGAGTATCTGTTAATATTTCAAGTGTTCAACGGGAATGTCAAAGTTGTGAAAGGATATGGTTATGTTGCGAGTTGGTACAGGTATGTATGAAAAACTCATAAGTAATGAGCTCGATATGTGATGAACTCTTAGTAGGATTGTGATTAAATAAGTTATGTCTATGAGATTTTGATAATGTTCATGCTAATCTTCATCATGCTAATTACATGTTAAATTGTATAGTTATAATACTTATTATTTGCATAGGAACTTTTTAAGCTATATAGCTTACTCTCGTTTCTTTCCTTTGTCTTATAGTGTCACCAAGCTAGCTCTAGGTTCGAAGATCATCGAAGATCCACTCACATTATAAAAAATTAATATGGTACCAATGAATTCAATATTTTGAGTTATGGCATGTATAGGGGACTTGGTCATTTTGTTATGTGTCATATTGATTTGGCCAAATGTGTTGGCTTATATTGGCTAGTAATTCATTTTGTATAAGGCCAATGGAAATAGGTTAATATTGGCCATAAGTATATTTATACAATGATGCCTATCATGAATGATATGTTGATTGTCTTGGTTGTAGATGTTTGGTTGTATGTATATGCTTGGATTGGTGCTATGTTATATTGTGTAGGTGTGAGCATTAAAGGGTGGCAAAATGGCTTGGTAAATAGCCATATTTTTGCCCACACGGGTAAACACACGGGCGTGTGTCTAGGCCATGTGCGACACGCGGCTTACCCCACGAGCATCTGTTTAGGCCGTGTGTCCCTTGCACCCTAATTTTTGCAAAACAGAATGCTCAGAATCGAGCATATGAGTAGAGACACAAGCATGTCTTAGCCTTGTAGACGACACGGTCTCAAACACAGGCGTGTGTCCTGGCCGTGCGAAGTCTGCACCTATTTAATGAAAAATCATAAATTTTAAATTGGCCACACGGCTTAGCACACGGGCGTGTGACTCGACCGTGTGTCTTCAATTTGTGCTTAGGTCACAAACAAAGAGTTACATGCATTCGGGACACAGGCGTGTGTGACCACACGGCTTGCCCACACGGGCGTGTCCGTAGCCATAGGGGCGTGTGACCCTTGTTTAGTGGAATGAATTTTCTAAGTTCTGTAAAATTTTCTAAAGTTCTTGGTTTAGTCCCGAACCACTTCCAAAGCATGTTTTGGGCCTCGTAAGCTCGTAATAGGGATATTGTGATTGAATATGAATGGTTTTAATTTAGACACGATTGTATAACCTGAAAATTAGATGTTTGTTCTTGTGATAAGTTCGGTAATGCCTCGTACCCTATTCCGGCATTGAATAAGGGTAAGGGGGTGTTACATTTAGTGGTACCAAAGCTACAGTTTATTCGATTCTTGGACTAGCATAGCGTGTGTAAGAGTCTAGCTATAGATGCCATATGTGAACTGTGATAGTGTGATGACTCCTAACAATTTTAAACTGTGTTTTCATATAGTAAATGGATCCCGACCGAGCTATAACAACCTGTTTTTAGTCAAATCAAAAAAGTGGTTTTGGAACCACAAATATAAAGTCAAAATATTTATTTTATTATTTTATTAAAGTTTATAGCATAATAGAATTATTGTGTGAAAGTTTCGTAAAGAAATTTTACTGTTTGAATGCTTAATTCGGTAAAAAGGACTAAATCGCGTAAAGCGTAAAACTTGTGTTCTATTAGCTAAAAGTGTCAAATAACTATAGAACATTAAATTAAAGGTCCTTAAGTGGTAAATATACCATTATTTGGTTAGTGGATGTTAATGGTTTGGCATAAATGAAATTTTGTATTAATTTTAAGGTTAAAATGGTAAAATAGTTAATAAATGATATAATTAATAAAACAAAATCAATTTTAAACTTCTTTATCATCTTTTTGGCTAAATATTGAAGAATAAGAATAGCTATTTCTTTCTTTTAAGGTTCGGCCGCTTGAATCCTTGATTAAGGTACAGTTTTGCTCGATTTTTAATGATTTCTATGTTTTTGTAATCATTGCCTCGTATTCTAGCTAGCCTGTACCCTAGATTTCAAAATTGTTAAAGATTTATCATGTTTCCATTGTTTAATGCTTGAGTAATTTGATGAATCGTGATAGATTTGGAAGGTTTAATGTTAGATTAATAGTTTTTGTAAAGTGATTTTTGACAAAAATGTCAAAAAGGGATTAAATTGATAAAATGTGAAATGTAGTAGTTAAAAGTGTGAATAAATTGAAAATATGGGCTGCTAGTAACATGTATGAAATTTGGCTAAGCATGGGTTTGTACTAAATTGTATGAAATAATTATTTTATGTAATAAGGACTAAATTGTAAAAGTGTGAAACATTAGGGCCAAATGTATAAATTTTCAAAAATATGAATAATAGGCTAAATTGAATAGATCGAATACTGAATGTGCTAAATTTTCTAATATATAGATCAAGATAAACCGAGATCAGGATTAGATCGGGGAAAAGGAAAAGTGGATGAATAGTCGATAATTTCCATTCGAGCAACTCGAGGTAAGCTCGTATAATTAGAATCGAACTTTTATGTACTTGTAATTATTTGAAATAAATGTATGTAATTGATTAAATGATTTACTTGAAATTAAAATGCCTTATTGATATGGTTTGATGGTTACCGAGACCGATTTGAACAGTAAAAATTCGTAGGATACGAGTGACATGTCAATAGGGTTACCATTTAGGTTGAGATCGTGCATGTGTTACGAACTCACTGCAGCTCGTATGAGCTTACTAATATATCAGCTCGTAAGAGCTTATTGTTTTCAGCTCGCCAGAGCTTACCGTTTCAGCTCAATAGAGCTTATTGTCCATCAGCTCAGAAGAGCTTACTGATCATAACTCAAAAGAGCGGAAATGATAATGAATTGATGGATTACTGATTTATATGTTATGTATATCACCCGAGTATCCCTCGATGTTCTAATAGGTTCAACGGGCGTAAATTATGTTATTGGTTATGTGAAAAAGCTATGTGTTACACGGATAAATTACTGTTATATGAATAAAGTACTATTTATAAGGATGAGTTACTGTTATCGAATGAATTACTGTTTATATGATTGAGAGTGAAATGTTACAAATGATGTACATGATATATGTGAATTTGATATGATACAATGTATTGAGTATTAAATTAAGATAATGGATGATTACATGCACTTATGTGACTAACTTGTGGATGAATGCTTGTGTATAGGCATTTGGAAATTGAATTTGATATATTTTGTTTAATTGTTTGATTATGTATAAAAGGTAAGGTAAATTCTGAATTATACGGGCTTACTAAGCTATAAAGCTTACTTTGTTTCTATTTCATGTTTTATAGAGGTTCGATAGCTTGCTCGATTCGGATTAAACTGAAGTTATGCATCACACTATCCTGTTTCCGATTGGTACCTTTGAACTTATGGATATATGTAAATGTGGCATGTATAGGATAGTTATAAAGATGATAGTTATGGTTACTTGAGATAGTGATTTTGGTACATGTTGCGGTATAAGTTAAAAGCCATGTGATTTGGCGTAACTTGGTATAATGTTTTAGTTGTGTATAAGTATTTAAATATGGTATATTTTGGTAAGTATTAGAGGGAATGAAATTATGCAAATGTGTATGAAATGTTATGGATTGGTTGCCTATTGGGTTATAAAATGTTGCAATTTATGCTTGTGCAGGTATGTAAAAATAGGGTGGCAAAATGGCTTTGCAAATAGCCTGTTTTTGTCCATATGAGCAGAGACACGAGTGTGTATCTCGACCGTGTGTCCCCTAGTTTTGAAATTGAAATGAAGTCAGTATGTGAAACACGGTCTCACACATGGGCGTGTGACTGGCCGTGTGGTACAAGTCAATATACCCCTTAATTGGCACACAGCCTAGCATATGGGCATGTGATTTGGTTGTGTTGCATAAGTTAGTATACCCTATAGTTTTGGCACTGCCTAGCACACGGGCGTGTGTGGCCATTTCGAAGGGCACACAGGCTAGACACACAGGCATGTGGTTGGCCGTGTAATCCAAGTCAGTATGTACCCCCTGTTTTCACACAGCCGGTGACACGGGCGTGTCTGATGGTCGTGTGAGATACACGGCCTGGCCACATGGGCATCTGTCTTCTATTTTGATAAAAATTTTCAAAGTTTTGTGAAAGTTTATAAGTTATCTACTTAGTCCTGAATCGCTCCTAAAGCAGGTTTAAGGCCTTAGAAGCTATTATAAGGGACAAATTGATTGACATTGAATGAGAATTGTATGAATGGATCAAATGTATGAGAAAGGTACAGTTATATGTGTTATAAGTTCGATAATGCTCTGTAACCCTATTCTGACATTAAATACAGGTGAGGGGTGTTACACCGATCTGTAGCTGATGATGTAGAAAGTAATGCGCCGACTCCAGCTCAAGGGGCAGTGTCATCTGAAAATAGACCTCCCACAGTCAGTTAGGGAGGAGGGGCTAGAGAAGCCTTCCCCCACATGATGAACGAGTGGTATTCGAAGTTTGTTCGAACAAATCTAAATTCTCAACATCCTCTACCCCCTCCTTATCCCCAACCAATTCCTTTAGTTCCTCAGGAAAAAATGTGGATTTGGCATGACTAAATAAGCCTCCAGTTGATAAGATTCGAAAGCAAGGAGCTGAAGAATTCAGGGCTAATATAAATGATGACCCCGAGAGAGTTGAGTTCTGGTTTGAGAATATTATTAGGGTATTTGATGAGTTATCATGTACACCCGACGAATGTTTGACATATGCTATATCATTATTGAAGGACACAGCATATCATTGGTGGAAGACACTAGTATCTATGGTACCGAGAGAGAGGGTTACATGGGAATTCTTTCAAGAGGAATTTCGAAAGAACCATATTAGTCAGTGGTTCATCGATCAGAAATGTAAAGAATTTCTTGAGCTGAAATAGGGCCGAATGTCAGTGATCGAGTATGAGTGAGAATTTTTCAGGCTCAGTAAGTATGCCTGAAAGTGTGTTTCCTCCAAGGGGTATTATATGTAAAAGGTTTGAAGATGGACTGAATGAGGACATCTGACTGTTAGTTGGAATCTTAGAACTAAAAGAATTTGTTGTATTGGTTGAACGAGCTTGCAAAGCCAAAGAGCTAAGCAAAGAGAAAATAAAGGCCGAGAGTGAGGCTAGAGAAGCAAGAAAATGGCCGATGAGAAAGTCATGTCAATCTCAATCAAAGAAATCTAGAGAAATGTATTCTCGTTCGAATGTTTTAGCTGGGTATTCACACAAAGACCGCGGGAAACAATATTCAGGTCCGAAAACTCAAGCTACTTCAATGGCAAGTGTGGGTAATGTTAGGTCTAGCAGAGCCGAATGTCAACATTGTGGAAGAATACACCCCAAGGAGTATAGGATGAATGACCGAGCTTGTTCCAAGTGTGGTTTTCAAGAGCATTTTATCCGAGATTGCCCTGAGATAGCTGAGAAAGAACAACTTCAAAGTGCAAGGCCAAGTAATATAATTAATAGAGGTAGGCCACAAAGAAATATCGGGAATGGAACTAGCAATAAAAGTGTGACAAAAGATACAGCCATGATATCTGAGGCCAGAGCACCTGCTAGAGCTTATGCCATTCACACTCGTGAGGATGCGTCATCTCCCGATGTGATTACTGGTGCATTTTCTCTTTATGATACTAATGTTATTGCATTACTTGATCCTGGATTGACTCACTCTTATGTTTGTGTAAATTTGGTATCTAGTAAGAATTTGCCTATTGAGTTTACTGAGTTTGTGATTAAAGTGTCAAACCCCTTAGGCAAGTATGTGCTAGTTGATAAAGTTTGCAAGAATTGTCATCCTATGATTCGAGGTCACTGTTTTTTGGCTGACTTAATGCTGTTGCCATTTGACAAATTCAATGTTATTTTGGGTATGGATTGTTTGACATTACATGATGCCATAGTAAGTTGTAGACAGAAAACTATTGAATTGAAATGTGAAAATAGTGAGGTTCTTTGAGTTGAAACCGATAAGTCAAGTGAATTGCATACTATGATTTCGTCAATATCTACTCAGAGGTACGTAAGGAAAGGTTGTGAAGCTTATCTTACTTATGTGTTGAGTACAAAAATGTCTGAATTGTAAATTGAACCAGTGCCGGTAGTCTGTGAATATTTAGATTTTTTCCAGAGGAGTTGTCGGGTTACCTCTGATCAGAGAGGTTGAGTTTGCTATTGATTTAGTACCTGGGACTTCAGCAATATCGATTGCTCCATATAGGATAGCTCCGACTGAATTAAAAGAATTGAAAGCTCAGTTGCAACAATTGATAGATAAGGGTTTTGCAAGACCTAGTTTTCCCCCCTAAGGTGCTCCAGTGTTATTTGTAAAGAAGAAAGACGGATCTATGAGACTTTGTACCGATTATCGATAGCTCAACAAGGCGACTATAAAGAACAAGTATCCTTTACCGAGAATTGATGACTTGTTTGATCAGTTGAAAGGAGCAACGGTATTCTTGAAGATTGATTTGAGATCTGGCTACTATTAGTTGAGAGTTAAAGAGTCGGGCGTGCCGAAGACTGCTTTCAGGACAAGGTATGGGCATTATGAATTTCTTATTATGGATTTCTTGTTATGCTTTCCAGACTAACTAATGCTCCTGCAATTTTTATGGACTTGATGAATCGAATTTTCTGACCTTATTTAGATAAGTTTGTGGTTGTGTTCATTGATGACATAATGATTTATTCTCGAGACGAGTCCGAGCATGCCGAGCACTTGATAACTATATTACAGATGTTGAAAGATAAGAAATTGTTTGCTAAATTCAATAAAAGTGAGTTTTGGCTCCGAGAAGTCAGATTTTTGGGACATATCGTTTCAAGTGATGATATTCGGGTTGATCCAAGTAAGATTTCGGCAATTGTTGAGTGGAAACCGCCAAGGAAAGCTTTATGGGTTTAGCCGGTTATTACCAACATTTTTTCAGAGGATTTTCGATGATTACTACTTCTATAACCAAGTTGTTGCAAAAAGATGTCAAATTTGAATGGTCCAAAAAATGTCAGCAAAGTTTTGAGAAATTGAAAGCATTACTGACTGAGGCACTGGTTTTGGTACAACCTGAATCGGGAAAAGAATTTGTAACTTATAGTGATGCTTCATTGAATGGTTTGGGATGTGTGTTGATGCAAAAGGGAGAAGTGATAGCTTATGCCTTGAGACAGTTGAAACCGCACAAGAAGAATTATCCAACGTACTACTTGGAATTGACCGCCATCATTTTTGCTTGAAAATTTGGCGTCATCATTTGTAGGGTCAGAAATGCCATATCTTTACTGATCACAAGAGTTTAAAATACTTGATGACTCAGAAAAATCTAAACTTGCAGGAACGACGGAAATGTGCAAGTGTACACAATTACAACAAGTAATAAAGTGACAAGTAAATGTCGAGTTATTGTACCCACAGGGACTGTGAAAAGAATTATTTATGAATGCAATTTAAAACACTTTGGTGAAAAAAATATTTTGTTTTGAAAAAGGTGATAAAAAATAAGATTTTAAACTAAATAAAAATAAAAGTTCTAATCCACGATTTCAAAATATGATTTAATCAAGATGACATAATTGTGTTGGATTAATTACATTTCTTTAACTTAGAATTATTAAACTCGTGTTTATGTTGTTATGAATAAATTCACGGCAACTCGGTAATTTGCTAACTTATGAACATACTCACCTACATAAATCCATTCATATCTTAACATATCCCTATGTTAATTTAATCGATTAAACAGATTCTAATAAGCAAACATGTTATTGCACATACATACTCATTAGATTGAGCTAATATCTTGCATATTCCTATGTCAATTCAAACAATTAATTAAATCTAATAAGCACGTAAAAGACTATGTGAGGTAAGAAGGTATCCTTACCTTGAAACAGTTTAATCACAATAATCTTGCAAGTTATGCAAGGCAAATGTATCGCCAGGTACAATACTAATTTAACCTTCAACTACCTTAGAAGAATAAACATGCACTGATTAAGTATTGTGTAAATTAATTACAATTTTAGTCCGTTTAAATAATTAATTCATTAGTTCCCTCACAATTATAATGCAAGAATAACTTAGGCATGATTTTACTTAATCAAGCATTTTACCGAGGCCTATAACAGCATAAACACAACTTTAATAATTTAAGAGGAGAAATACAATCAACCCAACACGAATTAAATTCAAGCTAAGTTGATTAAATTAACCATTCCAACAACATAAATATTCATAGATATGTTCATCACAAAAACAACAAAATTTAAAGAGATAAGGGACAAGAATCAAATTCTTTGTTTTTCTGTGGCTTGATTGGGTTGCTCCGTTCTTACTTTTTTTTTGTCCTCACTGATCAAGGCTGCTATGAACACTCAATTTTTGCTCTAAAATGGCTGAAGAAGATCCCTTTCTCAAGAGGAGAAATCGGCCAAAGAGCAAGGAACTTTGAATGGAAAATGAGAGAAAAAGTGAAAGAGGAAAGAAAAGATGTGAATGAATTGAGGTGTGAATGAGGGATGTCTTGAATGATCAGCCAAGGGGGGTTTTTATAGCTGAATGTGGCAGTTTAAATTTGCTAAAAATAGCAGCCAAAGAGCCACCCCTTGGTCGGCCTCCCATATGGCAAAGTTGACGACTTCAACTTTGTTAAATATGGCTTGGGGCATCTACAAAACCACCAATTGTGGAGGGGTTTAATTGCAATTTGAACAAGTCTTCAAGGGCCTCTTTGCAAGCTTAAATAATCAGCTAATGAGCTGAAATCGGTCAGCACTTGGATGGTTTTGGCCTGTCCTTTTCTTAACCGGTTCGGTTCACTCGGTTCGGTTCAATCGGACCATTTTTCATAATTAATTAATAATAATTTGTTAAACCAAATTAACTTGGATATAAATTAAAATTAATTATATTATGAATTGATACACATAAATTTGGACCGTCTTAGGATGGAAATTAATTTGCCTTGGTACTTCAAATTGCTTCTCGGTTTTGTACTTCTAGCAGTGTCTGCCGAGCCATTTTTCGCCCTTTGTGCAATTCTGTCGAAAAAAACCAAAATTAATCAAAATTAATTAAAATTCAACATGTTCATAATTTAAGTACAATTTAATTATTTTATAATAATTAATTATTTTTCGACAAGAATTTAACCGAATTCGCATGAATTTAAGTTAAAAAGGGTATGAAAAAGTGTGTAAATTTTTGTGTTTCCACTTGCGAAAACAGAGATGGCTCGAGTTACTGAAAGATTATCAAATAGTGATTGACTATCATCCGAGGAAGTCAAATGTAGTCGCAGATGCTTTGAGCAGAAATTCCTTATTTGCTTTGAGAGTTATGAGTATGAAATTGACTTTGTCTAATTCGTAAATGTAACACCCCTTACCCGTATCCGAGGCCGGGCTAAGGTACGAGGCGTTACCAAACAAACATACAAACATTAAACTAAAATACGAGCCATAAAATTTTATTCATATTTCAAAGCGTTCATTCTCTTACACATAGTCCCTTATTCGAGTCTACGGAGCCCAAAACATACTTTAGAAAGGGTTTGAGACTAAACCGAGAACTTACGAAAATCTTGGAAATTTCATGCTTTAAGGCTCCACACGCCCGTGTCCCAAAGTCGTGTTCCATACACGGCTGAGACACATGGTCGTGTCTCTGCCTGTGTGGAATATACCTAGGCTATTTTCCAAGCTTTGGTCAACCTTGATCTCTTACACACTTATACAAAATCAAAAGCATATAACATGGTATTCATTTAATGATTAAACATCCTCAATTAAACCACAAACATAGCATTTGTATGTCATCATACATGTGTCTCTCATACTCATTTTACCTTGTTTATTATAGTACCACTTATACATTTATACCAAGATTATCATCTTACCAAAGATCTTCAGCTTAATCATCAAGCATTCATATTTAAAGCTAGATCATATCTTTATAAAATACCATGATTCAGATGCACAGAATAACATGTTTGCCTGAAACATTTCAATTCAATTCCATACCCAACAAGCATTACATTGAGACTAGTCATATATATATATACATATCATGATACATAACATTCTCTTTTTGTTTTCTTATAAACACATATCATTTATTTCATTATATCAATATTTCATATACCATAGTTTCCATGTATTCCACATATATTTATTTTCCTCCTCCTCCTCTCCATTTCACATCCTTAATGTATATAGCATTCTTGTAAGTACGATTTCACAATTTACTAATAAATGTTCACATCAAACTGTCCACACGAGTCATAGTCACTTAATTATTTATAATTCGAGCTAAAAAGCTCCAAATTAAGATCCATAAATTTCCCCTGAAACTAGACTCACATATCTTTCCACCATAAAATTTTCATAATTCTTGGTTTAGCCAATTAGTACAGTTTATTCATTAAAATTTCCCCTGTTTCACTTTCTGACAGTTCTGACCTCTCTTCACTAAAAAATAATTATCTCACAGTACAGAACTCAGACAATCTTCTTGTTTATTTATCTTGAAAATATATTCATTATGGATTTTAAAAATATAATTTTAAGCCTCTAATTATTTTTCTCCAAATTTTTGTGATTTTCCAAAGTTAGAACAGGGGATCACAAAATCATTCTGAATCAGTATCACAAAAACATAAATATCTCGAAATATAGAATTCCTTTGCTTTCTATGTTTCATTTATATGAAAATGGACTCATTAAGCTTTAATTTGATATCTCATTCAGTCTCTGATTCAATTTATACTATTTTTGGTGATTTTTCAAAATCACGTCACTGCTACTGTCCAAAACAGTTTTATTGCTAATTCACTTTTTCACACTTTCTTTGTATTAACCTCATTTTAACATACATATCACAAATCGTTTTCACCACATTTCATACATCACAAGTATAGGCCCATGATCACAAGGTCACCATGAAATCATCCTCATGTATAACTTATTTGTTTATAACTTTACCACATCCTGGTCACTTAATGAACACATAATTCACATAACCAAGTTCCTGCACTTATTCATCACAAAACTCACAAAGCAATACATAGAGAGTCTCCCGTTGAACACTTCGGATCTATCCTCGATACTTGGTGGTTTCAGCACATAGCTCCACCCATCATATAGTTCGGCTCTCTTGTACACATGGTGAACACTTAGTACCACCCATGTGACCTAGCCAGTTTATCTCGTAGCTCTCTTGTCTACATGGTGTCCTTCACTTGGAACCACGTATGCGACCTAGCTACATATATCCCGTAGCTCTCTTGTCTACATGGTGTACACATAGTATCACCCATGCGACCTAGCTACATCATAATGTCTTGTAGCTCTCTTGTACACATGATGTGCACTCAGCACTATACATGTGACCTAGCTACATACCATCTGTATCATCCAATCTTTCTGAAGGTTCAATCGGGATTTCTCTCTCTTTTCCAACAATTTCACCAATCAAGTAATTATCCACAAACATATTTCCAATATTTTTATAAAATATCATAATACAAGTAATAGTGATGTATTACTTACATATAAACTTACATCTCATTTAATGTCAACGCAATAACATTAAATTACACATTGTCTTATTAAAAATCATATGAACTTACAATTTCCCATAATATCCATAATCATAGAAATCACATTTATGTATGATAATTCAATGCACTTCATGTACCATAGACATATTTTTAAATCAATTCATAAACTTGGCACCATAATCATTTAATTTAACATAATTCAATTAATTCACTAAATTTAACTTTCAAATATAAATTACAGCATTATTGTTGTATTATTATCATACCAACTTACATACTTTCAACACCTCGGAGATCATAGTAAATATATCAATTTTACATTGAAACATGCATAAATTAATGCTTATTATACATATGAACTTACCTTGATATTAAAACGGCCATTTTACCAACTTTCCCAATTTTCGATTTTTCTCTCATTCTAGGTTCAAATCTCATTTTTCGGGATCTAAACATCATATTTCACTTATTTAATTAATGTACTATTCAAAACAGTCCTTAACTCAAACTTTGGAAAAATTACAATTTCCCCCTAAACTTTTGCATATTTACACTTTTGCCCCTAGGCTCGGGAATTAAACTTCATCCCTTATTATTATGTTTTATGACATGATGATCACTTTTCCCTTCTATGGCAACATCAAATTCTCACTCTAACATATACTTATGACTATTAGGTGTTTTTACCGATTAAGCCCTTTTGCTCGTTTTCACTTAAAACCGAGTAGCACAAGTTGTCTAACATAATTTAAAACCTCATATTGTATCATAAAACACCAGAATACACAAATTTTACGTATGGGTATTTTTCCAAATTGTTAGATTACAAGGAGTGCCTATTTTTATTATTTCGGATAGAGATCCGAGATTTACTTCGAGATTTTGGAAGAAATTACCAAAATTTTTGGGTACGAGGTTAAATTTTAGTACCGCTTTTTATCTGTAAACTGACGGCCAATCTGAAAGAGTAATCCATATTCTTAAAGATATGCTCCGATGTTGTATTCTAGAATTCGAAGGTAGTTGGGAGAAATATCTACCATTGGTCGAATTTTCTTATAACAACAGTTTTCAGTCGAGTATAAAGATGGCACTGTATGAAGCATTGTATGGCCGCAAGTGTCGAACTCCGTTATACTGGACTGAGCTCAGTGAGAGACAGATTAACAGGGTTGATTTGGTTAGAGAAATCGAAAAGAAAGTAAAGGTAATTCGTGACTGTTTGAAAGCCACTTTAGATGGACAGAAGTCGTACATAGATTTGAAAGAAAAGAGATTGAATTTCAGATCAGTGCTAAAATATTTCTGAAAGTATCTCCGTGGAAGAAGATTCTAAGATTTGGCTGTTAAGGCAAGTTAAGTCCACGTTTCATTGGGCCATATGAGATTACTAAAAGAATAGGGCCAGTGGCATATCGGTTAGCTTTACCAATAGAGTTGGAAAGGATCCATAATGTGTTTCATGTGTCGATGTTGCAGTGATATCGTTATGATACTTCACATGTGATTTCTCTAACGAAGATTGAGATTCGACCGGATATGATGTATGGTGAAGAACCGATCAAGATATTAGCTCGGAAAGTTAAACAGTTGAGAAATAAAAGCATAACCCTAGTGAAAGTTTTGTGACAAAGACATGGGGTCGAAGAAGCTACGTGGGAACCTAAGGAAGCTATGAGAAAACAATACCCAAACCTATTTTCTGGTAAGATTTTCAGGGACGAAAGTCCCTAAAGGGGGAAAGTTATAACAGCCCGTTTTAGGGTTAATCAAAATAGTGGTTTCGAGACCAAAAATTCGAAGTAGAAATAATTATTGTGATATTGTTTTAAGGTCAACAGCTCGTATGATTGGATGATTGTGGAAAAATTTCGTTAAAAAAATTCATCGATTAGGTGTCCAATTTGACTAATAAGACTCAATTGCAATACTGTAAATTGTGTGTTCTAGAAGCTAGAGGTGTCTAATTGCTATGCAATTTTAAATTGGAGGTCCTTATATAGTAATTAGACCATTTTACTTTAAGTTGGACAAAAATGGACATGGTAGGGTAAAATTGCAATGTTTTAAATGAAAGGCATTTAAGTCATTTGTCAAATAAAGACAAAATTTACTAAATAAAACATCTCCATCTTCTTCAATTTCATCCCTTGGCTGAAATTAACAAGGGGAAGACATAGCTAGGGTTTTTCAAGCTTCCAAGCTCGATTGTAAGTCCGTTCTAACCCGTTTTTAATGATTTTCATGTTTTTTAGATCCTTGTAACCTAATCTAGCTTTTTCAAGGACTAATTTGAAAGAAAGATAAAGTTTAAAATTTTACCCATGTTAGATGTTTGTGTATTTTGTTGTCTAATGGTAGAAAATGTATGTTAGTTGTAAGATAAATAACTTTTGTTAAGTGATTTTCGATAAAAATGTTAAATAGGACTTATTTGTAAAAGTTATAAAATAAGTAGTAAAAGTGTGATTAAGTGGAAAATATGGGCTGGTATAAGTATGAAAATGGTTTGGCTAGGCTTGGGTTTTGAATAAATTTAATGCATTTCAATTTACGAGCCTAGGGACTAAATTGTAAAAATGTGAAACATTAAGGGCAAAAAAATAATTTTTTCATAATATAAATTTTTGGGCCAAATTGAATAATTTGAGTATTAAATAAGTTAAATTTTTTATTATAGATCAAGCAAAACGAGGTTTGGACCTAGATCGGGGGAAAAACAAAGTGTTTGACGATTAGGTCCAATTCTACTATTTTTGCAAGGTAAGTTCGTATGTAAATAATGCATTGTTATATATTTATGTTTTAATGCTTTAATATTGTATGAATTGTGATTGACTCTTTGGATGTAATTGACAAAGATTTGACAAGCGTGAAATCCCGGTTGAACCTTAGGAATAGAATAGG
Organism: Gossypium hirsutum; assembly: GCF_007990345.1. NCBI lineage: Eukaryota > Viridiplantae > Streptophyta > Magnoliopsida > Malvales > Malvaceae > Gossypium > Gossypium hirsutum. The sequence goes on from NC_053424.1 coordinate 56,578,139, forward strand.
ATACGAGTGACATGTCACTAGGAACCCATGTGTATATGCGGTTATATAATCTAGGTGCTGGTCCCGTACGTCTTACCAGTGGCTGAGTAGTCCAGCATGTGTTACGGATACCTGTGAGCAGAGCACTGTGTAGCTATGTCCTGACTGACATCTTGTGTGAGCAGGCCCGTGAATAGCTCGAAAACAAGCTCATATGCATTATGAGATATGAGGTAGCTTCGGCTACATATATGACACTTATGAGCAAGATTTTCGAGTATCAGTTAATATTTCAAGTGTTCAATAGGAATGTCAAAGTTGTGAAAGGATATGGTTATGTTGCGAGTTGGTACAGGTATGTACGAAAAACTCATAAGTAATGAGATCGATATGTGATGAACTCTTAGTAGGATTGTGATTGAATAAGTTATGTCTATGAGATTTTGATAACGTTCATGCTAATCTTCATCATGTTAATTGCATGTTAAATGTTGTAGTTATGATGCTTATTATTTGCATAGGAACTTACTAAGCTATATAGCTTACTCCCCTTTCTTTCCCTTGTCTTATAGTGTCACCAAGCTAGCTCGGGGTTCGGAGACCATCAAAGATCCACTCACACTATCAACAATTATTTTGGTACCAATGAATTCAATATTTTGAGTTATGGCATGTATAGGGGACTTGGTCATTTTGTTATATGTCATATTGATTTGGCCAAATGTGTTGGCTTATATTGGCTAGTAATTCATTTTGTATAAGGCCATTGGAAATGGGTTAATATTAACCATAAGTATATTTATACAATGATGCCTATCATGAATGATGTGTTGATTATCTTAGTTGTGGATGTTTGGTTGTATGTATATGCTTGGATTGGTGCTATGTTATGCTGTGTAGGTGTGAGCATTAAAGGGTGGACGACACGGGTAGAGACATGGGCGTGTGTCTCAGCCATGTGGACGACACGGTCTTAAACACGGGCGTGTGCCCTGGCTGTGTGAAGTCTACACCTATTTAATGAAAAATCATAAATTTTAAATCGGTCACACGGCCTAGCGCACAGGCGTGTGACTTGGCCATGTGCCTTCAATTTGTGCTTAGGTGACAAAGAGAGAGTTACACGGGTTTGGGACACGGGCGTGTGTGACCACACGGCCTACCCACACGGGCGTGTACATAGCCATACGGGCGTGTGACCCTGTTTAGTGGAAGGAATTTTTTAAGTTCTTTAAAATTTTCTAAAGTTCTTGGTTTAGTCCCAAACCACTTCCAAAGCATGTTTTGGGTCTCGTAAGCTCGTAATAGGGACATTGTGATTGAATACGAATGGTTTTAATTTTGACGCGAATGTATAACCCGAAAATCGTATGTTTGTTCATGTGATAAGTCCAGTAATGCCTCGTACCTTATTCCAGCATTGAATATAGGTAAGGGGTGTTACAAACCCACACATATATATACATATATTATATTATATATATAACACCAAAATCCATTAATATATATTATATGAAAAATAAAGCCCATGTATATGTATATTATAAGTTCATGCATTTTGCACTATTAAAATTGCATAGTGTATATACTCAACGATTCAACCAAAATTACAAGGATTTGCTCAAGGAAGAGTTCGCATACCAAAAGTGTGGGTTCGCAAGCCATACTTCGATTCTCTAGATTTTGTAATTCATGCTAAAACATGGCATATAAATGCACTCACCTGTAGCTCACCACGGCTCATTGAACTAGACAACTTTTTACTTGCCTTTATCTCGGTTTGTTGAGGCTCCACCAACGTTTTCAACTTCGCACAAAAATATACATATTACTAAGCATTCAAAAACAATCTAACTTATGTCTTTGTGTTCATACAACGGCTCTCCACTCACACATACTTATTCGGCTTATTTCATACAATCTATTTCGCTTAATTTCTTCTCTTTTTTTAATTTAATTAAAGCCTTAATTTCTACCTCCTAACCTCCTACATGTGCCTAATTATCGATCTAGGCCAATAATTCAACTCAATTTTACTAGGCACTACTTTTCTCGAAAACCACCATTCATCCTCATTCTCAAAAGATAACCATTTAATCCATCCAATTACTTAAAGATTTTGACAAATTGAATTTGTAAACCTCTTAATCTCATCAAAATATATTGAAAATGATTTTAAAAAAATCTCCTAGCTCTTTATGATGATATTCACCATTTTTTATGCAAAAGATAGCTTTAAAACCATGGATCTTTGATTTTCTTGCTTAGATCTATGAAAATTCAAATTAAAAACACCTAATAAAAATTTAATACATAAGAAAATAATATATTTAACTTTAATTCAAAAACCTCCACGAATTTGCACCAATTGAGAAAAAACAAGCTAAGTTTAGGTGAGAAATTGGAGAAGAAAGAGTGATTTTTCTTGCAAAATTGAAAGAATAAAGAGTGTTTGGATGCCAAGACAATATGAGAGATGCAAAAATTTTTGAGAGAAAATTTTTCTAATCTAGATCTAACAAATTTTAAATTTGAAAAAGAAACGGAGAAAGCTTGGGCGGCAAGTGGCTTTTATAGCCAACCAATTTTTAAAAATTGGGCTATTTGCCCTCTAAGTCCTCTCCTATTTCTCTCTTCTTCTAATAGCTCAATTTTTAATAACTAGCCTTAATTTACACATTTAACCTCTACATTAACAACTACTCCAAATTAGTCTCTATTATTATTATTATTCACTTATGCCCCAATTATTAATACCACAATTATTTAATTATTATTTTAACTATTATTAACTAATTATTTATTTAATCCTATTTTAATTCCTATGACACAAAATTTGATTTTTTTTCTCTTATATCCATAATCAAATGTCCAATTCTACCAACTCGATTTTCGGGATGTGACAAGCTTTACAGAGAAGGAACTTACTGACCATGTGCATTCTGACAACCTTTAAACTGTCTACCATCCCTCTAGAAAGTACCACGAGCTACTTTCTTAATCTTTTCAGCCTTAACGAACTTATGTGCCCTTTCATATAAGTCCACTAGGCTTTGCGGCCTATTTTTAGTAAATGAATGCTGAACATGCTCATTCTGAACTCCAATAATGAAGGCATCAATGGCCTACTGATCTTCCAAATTCTTCATATTCAATGTAGCTGTGTGGAATTGTTTAACATAATCTTACATAGATTATCCTTTCCTTTGTTTCGCTAGCATTAAACTCATTGGTGTGTTCATTATCGTCCAATGGGCACAAAGCCTACTCAAAAACATCTGGCCTAATTGTGAGAAATTTTGTATAGAACTTTGCGATAAAGATATATACCAGTCTTTCACGCTTCCGTTGAGAGTTGTCGAGAAAGCTTTGCACTTTACTGCGTCAAAAGCTCCAAACATGCTCATATTGTGACAGCCCTAAATTGACCCTAGTCAGGAAGTGGTTTCGGGACCGCTAAACCGAGTCACCGAAGTATTTGAATGTGATATTTATTGTCTAGAATATGTGAATATGAATATGTGAAAGTTTTAAGCTTTGATTTAGTCGATTGCATGTGAATTTAGTTAATAGGACTTATGTGTGACACTTTTGAAATATGATAGGTTAATCTATAAGGACCTATTAAAGCATGTAGTGAAAATAATGGTTTTGCATGTCAAATACTCCCTTTTTTTTATACATAGTGGCCGGCCATGATGGAGCATATATTAGAATATGTAGTAAATCTTCATGAAGTGGTCATTATTTTATGTAAAAGAAAGGAAATAAATAAAAGAAATACTAAGAATAATAAAAGAAAAAGAAGAATGAAAGTGTGATGAAAACAAAAGAAGAAATCGATTCTTGTTGGTCGAAATGAAAGGAGGAAGAAGGGAGTGAAGCATTCGGCTATCTTAGGTCAATATTAAGGTAAGGAAGTTTATACTAGTTCTTGAAATTTTAGTTGATATTGAGTGAGATATCAAGTTATTTTTTTTGAAACCCATGTTGAAATTTTGAGTTTGGAATGAGTAAGGTCTTCAGCTATGGAAATTAATAAGGGTGATGGTTGTTGTTTCATGCTAAATCTAGATGAACAATGGTAGTTTGCTTACATCTTGATATTTATGAGTTCCTTTCTTGGTTCTACCTTAGACCCACGAAGTATACTTTTATTTGGTGTTGTTGGAGATTTATGATAGAAGCTAATGAGTGAGAGTTAGATAGATATTATGAGGTTAAAATTCATGGGATTGTAAGCTTGTAAGTTGGATGATGAAATTCATGCTTTGTGAGGGTAAACGGTTTAAAAGGAGTATTCGGCCATGATGCAAAATTATGATGAAGTGATGTTAAATGCTTTGAATATTGAGTATATATTGTTACAAGTTGAATTTAAGGTTGGTTAAGTTGTCTTTGTCATTGCCAAATGTGTGTATAGTTAAAGAAAACTTGTTAAAGTGCTTAGTTAATTGATATTAGGTTAATGATATGTGTATTCGGTCGTAAAGGTGTACATGAGGAAATGTTAAATTAATTGTATCAAATTGGTTAATGTGATTAAAAATGCGTATGACCATTGTGTATTTGAGCTAAAAGTGGCTATATGACCTATTAAATTTCTTGTCATATTCGGCCATAAGCTAGCATAATGAGACTTTAATAAGTTAAACTTCTGTGAACTAGCTCAAGAGCTTAGAGGATCAAAGTTGGATAAAGGAAAGGAAAAAGTGATCGAATAGCCGTCGAAACCGTTCGACAACATCCGAGGTAAGTTTTCGAGTAATGGAACTAAGATTATGATTAGATTAGATCATGTTTTAAGCAAATCAACATCATGCTCTTTGTATGTAGCTATTGAGCCGAAAATGACAATGCTTGATAAGTGACTTGTGTTTGAATTCGAGTTATGAAAATGAAATATAGATGCGTCATGATTTATTGATATGTGCATAGATATTCGGATGATAACCGGGCTAAGTCCCGAAGGCATTTGTATAGGACTACCTTTTTTGTTGTTGGTCATGTACCCTTTGGTTTTGTATAAATTTGGATAGCCATGCGAAAATGGCTTATATATATACTTTGAGCATAGCATTATAATCGTTTTGTATGTTGTTCATTGAGAGGTATGGAAATGTTTGGTAACGACTAGCCATTGGAATGGTTAATCATGATCATTTTGGTGCTTTGTATGACAAATTCTAGTTGATTCATGGAAAACCATGAAATAGGTAAAGTTTACCTTAAAAACAGATGCTGACAGCAGCAGTGGTGTGGATTTGAAAAATCACTAAAAATAGTAGGAATGGAATTAAATAGTGAATAAATTATGTAATCGAACCTTAATGAATCTATTTTTATATGAAAGTAACGAAACGATCATATGAGCCGTATTTTATGAGATGCTTAAGTTTTCGTGAAATAGGGCTAGAGCGATTTCTGGATCCCCTGTTCTGACTTTGGAAATTCACTATAAATTAACCAGAGATAATTAGAAGTCATGCCCTATATGTACAGATTCCTTTTCGAGTTTAGTTATTTAGAAACAAACGGCATAAGTATTGAAGCCCTGTGAAAGGAGATATCTAAGTCGTAATGCATGAAGGTTAGAGTAGTCGAACCTTGAAACAGGGGAGACTTTAACTAATAAACTGTACTAATTGGCTCAACCAAAAATTCTAGAAAAAAATTTGTAGATGGATATATGAGTCTAGTTTCAGGAAAAATTTACAAAACTGGTTTTAGAGTTTTGGAACTCAAGATATGATTTTTAATGTGACAGTGACGCAGTTAGCCAGCTTGTCTGGAAATTTTTTAAAATGGACTGTGAAAATAAATGAATTAAGTCTGTTAGCACCTCGTGTTCGACTCCGGCAACGGTCTCGGGTACGGGGTGTTACAATTTTATTGGTATCAGAGCTACGGTTTAGTCGATTCTAGGACTACCGTAATACGTCTGGGTCTAGCTATACATGCCATTATATGATTATTTGATAGTGTGGTGATTTCTGACAATTGAAAATGTGTTTATTTATAGTAATGGATCCCGATCCCAACCGAGCGGTAGCTAATGATCTTGAGAGTGTAGCGCCTGCTCCCGCACAAGGGACAGCGCCGGTGGACTCTCAACCTATTGCTAGTAATCCGAATGATGAAGCTAGACAAGCTTTTTATAGCGTGATGAACGATTGGTTCAACCAATACATTTGAACTAATACGGCTGTTCCACAACCTCCATTCCCGACTAATACAACCCCCGCACCTACAATACCTCCGGTAACTGACCAAATAAGGTCAAATAAGCCCCCAGTTGACAGAATCCGAAAACACGGGGCTACCGAATTTAATGCTACGAACAGCGATGATGCCGAGCAAGCAGAATTTTGGTTGGACAACACTATTCGGGTACTCGATGAGCTATCTTGCACACCCGATGAGTGCCTAAAGTGTACTATCTCCTTGCTACGTGATTCTGCCTACTACTGGTGGAATACATTGACTTCTATTGTGCCCAGAGAGCAAGTAACTTGGGAGTTTTTCCAAATCGAGTTTCGGAAAAAGTATATCAGTCAGAGATTCATTGATCAAAAACGGAAAGAATTTCTTAAACTTAAACAGGGTTCCATGTCGGTTACCGATTATGAACGAAAGTTTGTAAGGCTTAGCCGGTACGCGCGAGAATGCATTTCTTCAGAAGCTGTGATGTGTAAACGTTTCGAGGATGGACTGAACGATGATATAAAGCTGTATGTGGGCATTTTGGAAATCCGAGAATTTGTGGTACTTGTCGAGCGAGCTTGCAAAGCCGAGGAGCTCAGTATGGAGAAAAGAAAAGCTGATATGGGAGCAAAGGAGTTTCATAAGAGGTCTTCGGGGAGGCCCTTTCAACAGTCATCGAAGAAATTTAGAGATGATTTAGGCCGATTTAGAGACACTTCGGGTTTTTCTAGACGAGATCGTGATCGACCCCCTGTGAGTGCACGAGTCACTTCAGTCGCCAGTGTTGGAAATGATCATCGAGACAGAACGGAGTGTCAGTATTGTGGTAAATGGCATTCGGGGAGTTGTAGATTCCATGACCGCTCCTGTTACAAATGCGGATCAGCTGACCATTTTATCAAGGATTGCCTGAGACTGTCTGAACAAAATGTAAATCAGAGTGGGAAACCTTGTGCTACTACTGCTCGGGGTAGACCATCTAGAAATACGGGCAATGCTAGTGGCTGTCAGAGAAGATCTAGAGATGCTACAACCAGATCTGAGGCTCGTGCTCCTGCTAGAGCTTACGCTATACGTGCGCGCGAGGATGCTTCTTCGCCAGATGTTATTACTGGTACTTTTACTCTCTTTGATACTAATGTGATTGCTTTGATTGACCCTGGTTCTACTCATTCTTATATATGTGAAACCTTAACATCCAGTAAGACTCTACCTGTTGAGTCTACTGAGTTTGTAATTCAGGTGTCAAATCCTTTGGGTCGTTACGTGCTTGTCGACAAAGTGTGCAAGAATTGTCCCCTAGTAATCCGAGGTCCTGTTTTTCGGCTGATTTGATGCTTTTACCGTTTGACGAATTTGATGTTATCCTCAGTATGGATTGGTTGACCGTACATGATGCAATTGTAAATTGCAAAAGAAAAACCATCGATTTGAGGTGTGTAAATAACGAGATAATCCGAGTCGAGTCTACTGACTTGAATAGGTTGCCAGCTGTAATATCATCGATGTTGGCTCAGAAATATGTAAGAAAGGGGTGTGAAGCATACCTTGCGTATGTACTTGATGACAAAGAGTTAGAAAAGAAGCCTGAATCTGTGCCAGTGGTTTGTGAATACCCGGATGTTTTTCCCGAAGAATTACCGGGTTTACCACCTGTTCGGGAGGTAGAGTTTGGTATTGAGTTTGTACCTGGGACTACACCGATTTCGATAGCTCCGTATCGTATGGCACCAACCGAGTTAAAAGATTTGAAAGCTCAGTTTCAAGAGTTGACGGATAGGGGTTTCGCTCGACCAAGTTTCTCACCTTGGGGTGCACCAGTATTGTTTGTGAAAAAGAAGGACGGAACCATGAGGTTGTGCATCGACTATCGTCAGCTGAATAAAGTGACAATAAAGAATAAATATCCGTTACCGCGTATTGATGATTTGTTTGATCAACTAAAGGGAGCCTCGGTGTTTTCAAAGATAGATTTGAGATCGGGTTATTATCAGTTGCGAATTCGAGATTCGGATATACCCAAAACTGCTTTCAGAACGAGATACGGTCACTACGAATTCTTAGTGATGCCGTTTGGGCTCACTAATGCCCCCGCGGTATTTATGGATTTGATGAATCGGATCTTCAGACCGTATTTGGATCAGTTTGTAGTTGTGTTTATCGATGATATTTTGGTCTATTCGAGAAATGAAACCGATCATGCTGAACACCTGGGATTAGTGTTGCAAATTTTACGGGATAAGCAGTTATATGCTAAGTTCAGTAAGTGTGAGTTCTGGTTAAGAGAGGTTAGCTTCTTGGGTCATGTGGTATCTGCATCGGGTATTCGAGTTGATCCGAACAAAATTTCGGCCATACTTAACTGGAAGCCTCTGAGAAATATTACTGAAGTTCGGAGCTTTTTGGGACTTGCCAGTTACTACAGACGCTTTGTAAAGGGTTTCTCGATGATAGCCACACCAATGACGAAACTACTTCAGAAAGATGTTAAGTTTGAATGGACAGAAAAGTGTCAGAAAAGTTTCGATCAATTGAAAACTCATTTGACGGAAGCTCCAGTACTAGTGCAGCCCGAATCAGGCAAGGAGTTCGTCATTTACAGTGATGCATCCTTATTTGGGTTGGGTTGTGTATTGATGCAAGAAGGTCGAGTTGTAGCTTATGCATCGAGACAATTGAAGCCACATGAGAAAAATTATCCAACCCATGATCTCGAACTAGCTGCCATCGTATTCGCTTTGAAAATATGGCGACAATACTTATTTGGTGAGAAGTGCCATGTATATTCGGATCACAAAAGTCTCAAATATTTGATGACTCAAAGAGACTTGAATCTGCGACAAAGACATTGGCTCGAGTTGTTGAAAGATTATGAACTTGTCATTGACTATCACCCGGGAAAGGCTAATGTGGTTGCGGATGCTTTAAGTCGTAAATCACTATTTGCTTTACGAGCGATGAATGTACACTTGTCTGTTCTATCCGACAATGTGTTAGTAGCAAAATTAAAGGCCAAACCATTGTTGATTCATCAAATTCGTGAAGCTTAGAAAGTCGACGATGAATTGGTCGTAAGACGGGCTGAATGTGTTTCGAATATGGAATCAGAGTTTCAAATTGATGATGACGATTGTTTGAGGTTCAGAAGTCGTTTGCGTGTTCCAAGAAATTCAGAACTTATTTTGATGATTCTGAACAAAGCTCATTGTAGCCGAATGTCAATTCACCCGGGGAGTACGAAAATGTACAATGATCTGAGACGTCAGTTTTGGTGGCATGGTATGAAACGAGACATTTCCGATTTTGTTTCGAAGTGTTTAATATGCCAACAAGTGAAAGTGGAACATCAAGTGCCTACAGGTTTACTTCAGCCGATCATGATACCTGAATGGAAATGGGAACGAGTCACGATGGATTTTGTATCTGGGTTGCCAGTGTCGGCAAGTAAGAAGGAAGCGATTTGGGTTGTTGTTGATAGACTGACTAAGTCGGCTCACTTTATCCCCTTAGTACGGATTTTTCATTGGATAAACTAGCTGAATTGTATGTTTCTCAGATTGTGAGATTACACGGGGTACCTATTTCTATTGTATCGGACAGAGATCCGAGATTCACCTCGCGATTTTGGAAGAAATTGCAAGAAGCTTTGGGTACCAAACTAAATTTTAGTACTGCTTTTCATCCCCAAACCAATGGTCAATCCGAGCGGATAATTCAGATACTCGAGGATATGTTGAGATGTTGCATCCTTGAGTTTAGTGGTTCATGGGAACGGTATTTACCTTTGATTGAATTCGCTTACAACAATAGTTTTCAATCAAGTATTAAGATGGCACCTTACGAGGCTTTGTACGATCGCAAATGCCGTACACCATTGTTTTGGACCGAGCTCGGTGAAAGTAAAATTTTCGGAGTTGATTTGATTAAAGATGCTGAACAGAAAGTAAAAGTAATCCGTGAAAGTCTGAAGGCAGCCACAGATCGTCAGAAGTCGTACGCGGATTTGAAACGAAAAGACATTAAGTATCAGGTGGGAGACAGTGTTTCTTAAAGTTTCACCTTGGAAAAAGATACTCAGATTTGGCCGTAAGGGCAAATTGAGTCCAAGATTCATTGGGCCGTATGAAATCTCTGAACGAGTTGGTCTAGTTGCATATAGGTTGCTTTTACCCCCTGAACTTGAAAGGATCCACAACGTTTTTCATGTTTCGATGCTTCGACGTTACAGATCTGATCCTTCGCACATAATAAGTCCCTCCGAGGTTGAAATTCAAGCCGATATGAGTTATGTAGAAGAACCAATTCGTATCCTACCTCGTGAAGTGAAAGAGTTGCGAAACAAAAAGGTTCCTTTAGTAAAAGTGTTATGGCTCAAACACGGGATGGAAGAAGCTACTTGGGAACCCGAGAACTCTATGAAAGAACGATACCCAAACCTATTTAGCGGTAAGATTTTCGGGGACGAAAATTTCTTAAGTGGGGGAGAGTTGTGACAGCCCTAAATTGGCCCTAGTCGGGAAGTGGTTTCGGGACCACTAAATTGAGTCACCAAAGTATTTGAATGTGATATTTATTGTCTAGAATATGTGAATATGAATGTGTGAAAATTTTAAGCTTCGATTTAGTCGATTGCATGTGAATTTAGTTAATATGACTTATGTGTGACACTTTTGAAATGTGATAGGTTAATCTATAAGGACCTATTAAAGCATGTAGTGAAAATAATGGTTTTGCATGTCCAATACTCCCTTTTTTATACATAGTGGCCAGCCATGATGGAGCATATATTAGAATATGTAGTAAATCTTCATGAAGTGGTCATTATTTTATGTAAAAGAAAGGAAATAAATAAAAGAAATACTAAGAATAATAAAAGAAAAAGAAGAATGAAAGTGTGATGAAAACAAAAGAAGAAATCGGTTCTTGTTGGTCGAAATGAAAGGAGGAAGAAGGGAGTGAAGCATTCGGCTATCTTAGGTTAATATTAAGGTAAGGAAGTTTATACTAGTTCTTGAAATTTTAGTTGATATTGAGTGAGATATCAAGTTATTTTTTTTGTAACCCATGTTGAAATTTTGAGTTTGGAATGAGTAAGGTCTTCGGCTATGGAAATTAATAAGGGTGAGGGTTGTTGTTTCATGCTAAATCTAAATGAACAATGGTAGTTTGCTTACATCTTGATATTTATGAGTTCCTTTCTTGGTTCTACCTTAGACCCACGAAGTATACTTTTATTTGGTGTTGTTGGAGATTTATGATAGAAGCTAATGAGTGAGAGTTGGATAGATATTATGAGGTTAAAATTCATGGGATTGTAAGCTTGTAAGTTGGATGATGAAATTCATGCTTTGTGAGGGTAAATGGTTTAAAAGGAGCATTTGGCCATGATGCAAAATTATGATGAAGTGATGTTAAATGCTTTGAATATTGAGTATATATTGTTACAAGTTGAATTTAAGGTTGGTTAAGTTGTCTTTGTCATTGCCGAATGTGTGTATAGTTAAAGAAAACTTGTTAAAGTGCTTAGTTAATTGATATTAGGTTAATGATATGTGTATTCAGTCGTAAAGGTGTACATGAGGAAATGTTAAATTAATTGTATCAAATTGGTTAATGTGATTAAAAATGCGTATGACCATTGTGTATTTGAGCTAAAAGTGGCTATATGACCTATTAAATTTCTTGTCATATTCGGCCATAAGCTAGCATAATGAGACTTTAATAAGTTAAACTTGTGTGAACTAGCTCAAGAGCTTAGAGGATCAAAGTTGGATAAAGGAAAGGAAAAAGTGATCGAATAGCCGTCGAAACCGTTCGACAACATCCGAGGTAAGTTTTCGAGTAATGGAACTTAGATTATGATTAGATTAGATCATGTTTTAAGCAAATCAAAATCATGATCTTTGTATGTAGCTATTGAGCCGAAAATGACAATGCTTGATAAGTGACTTGTGTTTGAATTCGAGTTATGAAAATGAAATATAGATGCGTCATGATTTATTGATATGTGCATGGATATTCGGATGATAACCGGGCTAAGTCCTGAAGGCATTTGTGCTAGTGACTAATTCCGGGCTAAGCCCCGAAGGCATTTGTGCGAGTTACTATATCCGGGCTAAGTCCCGAAGGCATTTGTGCGAGTTACTATATCTGGGCTAAGTCCCGAAGGCATTTGTGCGAGTTACTATAACCGGGCTAAGTCCCGAAGGCATTTGAACGAATCGCTATATCCGGCTAAATCTCGAAGGTACTTGGTTTGGGAATGAGCGATCTTGCTGTAATAATTTCAATTAATACGCTCGTAAAATCCCAACGATGAGGTATGTTTCGTATATGCATTGGAATAGTTGATTCCTTTTAAATATTATTCGCTCAGTCGATTAATAAGCTTCCGGCCTTTGGTTAAGTTGATCCCTTATGTATGAATATAGGGGTTGGAAATGTGAAGTAGGAATGATTTTGAGAATATGTGTATATGAAATTATCCGTTTAGTCATATGAATGCTATACTTCAATTGTGCCTAATTTCATTGCTCAAAACTTACTAAGCATTAAATGCTTATTCCGTTCTTTGAATCTCTGTTTTATAGATTTTGGTTCGTCAGCTATCAGACTCGGGATTGTCGAAGTCGAAGTCGTCCACACTATCAAAGCCCTTTTGGTACACTTTTGGTTGAACTCTGAAAATGGCATGTATAGGACTACCCTTTTTGTTGTTGGTCATGTACCCTTTGGTTTTGTATAAATTTGGATAGCCATGCGAAAATGGCTTATATATATACTTTGAGCATAGCATTACAATCGTTTTGTATGTTGTTCATTGAGAGGTATGGAAATGTTTGGTAACGATTAGCCATTGGAATGGTTAATCATGATCATTTTGGTGCTTTGTATGACAAATTCTAGTTGATTCATGGAAAACCATGAAATAGGTAAAGTTTACCTTAAAAACAGATGCTGACAGCAGCAGTGGTTTGGATTTGAAAAATCACTAAAAATAGTAGGAATGGAATTAAATAGTGAATAAATTATGTAATCGAACCTTGATGAATCTATTTTTATATGAAAGTAACCAAACGATCATATGAGCCATATTTTATGAGATGCTTAAGTTTTCGTGAAACAGGGCCAGAGCGATTTCTGGATCCCCTGTTCCGACTTTGGAAATTCACTATAAATTAACCAGAGATAATTAGAAGTCATGCCCTATATGTACAGATTCCTTTTCGAGTCTAGTTCTTTAGAAACAAACGGCATAAGTATTGAAGCCCTGTACAAGGAGATATCTAAGTCGTAATGCATGAAGGTTAGAGTAGTCAAACCTTGAAACAGGGGAGATTTTAACTAATAAACTGTACTAATTGGCTCGAATAAAAATTCTAGAAAAAAATTTGTAGATGGATATATGAGTCTAGTTTCAGGAAAAATTTACGAAACTGGTTTTCGAGTTTTGGAACTCAAGATATGATTTTTAAGGTGAAAGTGACGCAGTTAGCCAGCTTGACTGGAAATTTTTTAAAATGGACTGTGAAAATAAATGAATTAAGTCTGTTAGCACCTCGTGTTCGACTCTGGCAACGGTCTCGGGTACGGGGTGTTACACATATAATTGTTGTATTGCATGAGATGTGCTCTTGTGTCTCTTTCCCTTAAAAAATCTCCTTTAATACCTTGTGTTCTGAAGGTAACCCTACAGCTGCATCCTCTGGAGCCAATGGGTTGTTAGAACAGAACAACTAGTCCATGTCCTGGACATTGGGATGCAACGCTTGCACATCTTTACGCAAAGCCTCCATTTCGCTTTGCCACGACTTTGTATGCACTCCAACAGCTTCCTCTTAGAGTAGCACAACATTTCCCTAGAGATCAGAGTGGTCAAATTGTGTCTTCCTTCTCAATTCTTCATTTTGCCTCAACAGTTCTTGATGAAACTGCTATTGATGCTCAAACCTGGTATTCTGCTACATCATTTGTTCTTTCATGAGTTGCAAGTTCTCCTACAAATCAAATAACTGCAACGGTGATGCCTCCTGGTTAGAGGGAAAGGACAACCCCTAACCAGAAGGAACATTGAGATCAAAAGAGTTAGAGGTACCTCCCTAGCCTGAACTACCCAAGTTTTTTGGTCGGTCTGCAAACCAACTAGCAAAAAGGTTTATCTCTCGAGACTGATTGTCAGCTTCAAAACTTCCAACTCGGACAGATGGCAAGTTGCTAGGGAAATTCTCATTAGGGTGAGTCATCTTTGTTTTCTAATTTTTCTGGTGGTCAAAAGTGTGTCCATGCTTACCGCACCAAATTGTCCTGCTTTAGGGTCAACACGTGCTTCTTGAGTATGGATTTACGCCATACAGGCAAACTATGTGGTTTAGCTAACTAAACATTTTTCGAGGTAAAAAGGGTCAAGCCAATCTTAATTGAGTAGCGGTTCAGTTATGGTGAACACCATAACAAGCCTATTGATCAAAGGTATTCATCATATCCCCAAAGTTGTAGGATCGATTCACAGGTTGTGTCTGTGTGCATAAGTATATGGTTTTGAGATTTTATTATATAAAAAGGCATTCTTAATTTTTTTAATCTAATCTCATTATTTCAATCTTTCTAATTTTGAGCAAAATTTTGAGTTTAAGCATATAAATAGACCTAGGTCCCCGACAATCTTAATAAGCAAATAGTGGCTCTTAATAATTAAATCTTTGATTATTACAGCCTCTATCTCAATTTATAAGCCAGTGATGGTAAAAGAAAAAAGGCCCACGTCTAATTTACAGTAACTATTGTTTTTAATAATAATACTAATAATAAACACTTTCCAGTTCAAGTCCCGGAGGAAATGCAAATTCAGGTTATGGATCGAGTTAATGTTAAAAAGATTCGCCCAATGTCTCTTTCAGGGCGCGACTTTAGGCCCTTAGTGGTGGGATCTCAATTCACACCCATCCAAAGCAACACGGCCGCTAATGGATTTGGAGACCTAAATGCCCATGTTTATGGTTCCGTTGAATTCGGATCAATGTACAATCTTAATATTATAATATAAATACTGTGTGAAAACCAAATGTTTAAAATATAAATTATATATTTAAAAATAACATAAAATATATAATTTAAAATTAATAATAATAACACATGAAATATATATGATATTAAAATAAAAAATAAATTAAATTATAAGTAAAATGAAATTTAAATACATGAATACATCAGATTATATTACTAAATGGATACAATTATTTATCATGGTGTTGTCATCAATCCTAAGTTGTTATTGAGTTAATTTGTGACACCATTCCAGTCAACAACATTACTAATACATACAATTGATGAAGACAATAAAATGTGCATAATAAAATTAAAATGTTAAAATAAAATTTTGATTGAGTGGTTAGTTTAAGATTTTGTTAATCCAAATGACATTGGTTCAAATATCATCTTACGTGTTTTTTTATTGGTTTTTATAATAATAATAATAAAAAAGATAAAGATTAAAATACCCTAAAATAAATTATTTTAAATGTGAAGGGAAATTAAAATAATTTTTCTATCTAAATTGAAACTCAATTGATAGGTAACACCAACTTTATTTCAGCTTTATGAATAGTATATAAATATAATTGTGGGTGAAAGTGTTTGGTAGGTTTTATATTATAAGAATTTTATCAAGTTTGACTTCACCCACCCAAATTTGTATATATTTGTAAATAATTAATACAAAATTGTTAGGTTTATTTATAATTTTTTATAAAGATATTATTTTATTTAATATTTAGTAATTATTTATTCTTTTTACAATTGTTATATAGATTTTTTTATTAAATTTCTGTACCTAAATAACTTAAACATTCATATTTATAATATAATATATTGTTAAAGTACAAATTTGTCATTATTCCATAGGTGAATATTGAAATTTATCACAATACTTTGTTTTCATTGATATTTATTATTATATTTTGAAACTATGACTAAATTTTCCATTAAACTCTTATGTGATTAAATTTTACCACTATGCTTTGAATTTTATTAAAATTACTTTAATTTTTAGTTACATTTTACCACTCGATATTAATTTTAATGATTTGAAAACATAATTTAATAAGAACAATTCTTTCAAATATTTTATTTTAATAATTAAAAATAATTTAACTTATGAATATTAAAAATTAGTAAACTAAAATATAATTTTTATTTAATGAAATAAAACTTGAAAAATAAAAATCCATATATAATAAAAGAAAGAATAAATTTATTTCTATAAAATAACCCTTTTATTTAATTTTAATATTATATGTTATTCTTAAATATTAAAGTAAAATGTAAAAAAATATTAAAATTTGTCTTCAACTTATTTTAAATTAAAATTTAATAGAAAATTTTAATAAAAATTTAACTGCGAAAATTCAATCAAATAAAAGTAAAGCCTTAAAATTCAATATAAAGTTAAAGTGTAGTGGTAAATCTATCTCTAGTTCATAAGAATAATGGCAAATATCAATCAAAGTGAAGTATAGTGGTAATTTTCAATTTCCACTTAAAGTATAGTGAAAAATTTGCTTCTTAGCTCTATAAGATAATTTAATTTTTATATGTTTTAAATTACATAATATATAAAAATAAATAAATAATATATTATATTATAAACTTGAAAAATGGATTAAAAAGGGCTTAAGCTTTAAATATTGAAACTCAAACTTGACCCATATTTTAAATGAGTTTATGTTTTTGACCAAGTGTAGCTCATATATGAATGTATCTAATTTTTTGGCCAAGCCCATTTTCGAGCCTAATATTTTTATTTAAATCCATTCAAATATTAAATAAGCTTTTGAAATTGGACGAATAAGAACAACTAAATTATTAATACTGAAATTCAATATTTTTTTCTTTTATCCCTAGAGTTTTCTTTTTTTCGTTTTACAATACATTATTGATTGATGTAAAATAAAAATATGGGATTGTCGGAGTGCTAAAATAAAACTCACATATAAACCTATTTAAGGATCGGGTTACTCTTTCAAATTCGAAATCTCATCTAATATATATAAGGTATGGACAACAATATTAAATATGAAATTTAGACTTAAACAAAAAGCTAGGTATGTTTAAAATATAGGTTGTGTTCGATCTCTAAGACTCAAGGTTTGAGCTTGAATCAATCCGATTTATGTTCTAATTTTAAAATATATTTTTTATTTTTATATATAATATAATTTTTAATAATTTATTAACACTATAACTTAAACATTAAAAAAATTGTCCATATTTATATATTAATAAAAGAAAAAAAAGCATATAAAACTATTAAATTAGGGAGTCTAAAATGAATTTGAGTTAACTATTGAAAAATAAAAATGACTTTTAACAAAATATGAGACACATATTTTGATTCAGACTAGAATTAAAGAAATATAAATAATGACATTATTATTCATAAGCTCAATTTTAACCGACCTATGAAGGAGTAATAAAATAAAGGGATAAATATAAAATTGGTACTTAAACTTGTCTACTTTTCCTAGATTGATACTTAAGTTTTTTTTTTGTCCTAAATTGGTATCCGAACTTTTTCTTTGTCAATTAGTTTGGTATTGCTGTTAAATCTGAAACAAGTGGCAGAACAAGATTGTGACACTTGGCATAATTACATATGATGATAATCTAAAATATATATTAAAAATTAATAAAAATATTGTTAAATTTTTTTTAAAAAAATTCTCATTTCCTTCCTTTTCTTGTATTCCTTTCTTCTCCCTTCTTCTTTGTCACTGTGCCTTTTTCCTTTTTGGGTTAATTCAACATTTTTGGGTCATTTTGAAAAGAATTTTAAGAACATTTTTAGGTTTATTTTTTTCTTATTCCTTCTTTTTCCTGATAATTCATTTCTTCTTCCTTCTTTCTCTCGTCATTTTTCCTTTTTCTTTTCTGGGTTCATTAAATATTTCTAGGTTCATCCAACATTTCTAGGTTCCTTTGAAAAGAAATTTAACAACATTTCTACCCACCAATTTCTTTAACCATTGACAACCTCCAATTCTAGAACAATTACACTTATGCACTAAAAAAAATTACAAAACTCATTAATCCATTAAAATACAAAACCCAGAACATTAACTTCACAAACACATTAGAACACCCATCAATCCATTAAAAAATCAAGAAAATTAACATCACAAACAAAACCCATTTAAAAATTAACATAACAAACAAAAATTCATAAATCTATAAGAACACAACCAATCAAAAAAAATGATGAGAAACAAATCAAAACCAAGACCCATTTCAAGTTTTTAGTTTCTTAAGATTCAGGCCATGGTCGATAAATTCAAATGGTCAAGACGTTGGATGCAGTGAGGAGAAGCCACAATCAAGTTCCATGATTATTCAATAGTGGTGGCTCGGTTCGACGTCGAAGAGCTGCAATAGTTAAGCGACGACCAAAGGCTTTGAAAACAAAAATAAAGTAGAAAATGAGAGGAGCAGAAGCAGTAGAGAGAAAGTAAAGTCATTTGGTACTTCTTCAAACGGTGAGGACACTAAAACAGGCGGTGCCGACATTAAAGCAAGGTGATTGACGAAAGAGAATCCCAACAGGACTTCAAGGAGTTCTCTGTGAAAACAAATCAAAAATGAAAGAGCAGGAGAAAGAGCAACAAGATTTCAAGATGATCGACGATGGTGGCTAGGGTTTGGAAAGAGAGGAGAATTAAAAGAAAAGAAAAAAGAAAAGAGAAAAGAAAATGGAAACGAGAAAGAGAAAGAGAAAGGGAAAGGGAAAGGGAAAGTGAAAAATGAAATAAATTATGACATCATCATGTTGTAATTATGTCACGTGTCACAATTATGTTCTACCACCTATCTCAGCGTTAAAAAAAGTACCAAACTAGTTGACCAAGAAAAATTCAAGTACCAATCTAAAACCAAAAAAAAAATCTTTAAGTATCAATTTGGGAGAAGTGAATAAGTTTAAGTATCAATTTTATATTTAACCTAATGCAATTCTGAATGATGAAGAGGGCAAGGTATCTTGCCCAACTCTTCCCCTGAATTAGAAAGAAGAAACAAAAGGAAAAGGAAATAAAACTTGTAGCATTACATTTATTAAATATTATTTTCCCTAAACTATTGAATTGGTTAGATGTTAGTTGCTTGACGTTTGGTAAGTTAGCAAGGGCTAGGTTGGTCAATGGTGCGATCATCATCACGCCTACCAAAATTCATGCACTTAAATCTCTTCATAATGTAGGTTAGTTGTTAAATTATGCTTTTTGTTCATGCACTAGATTTAGTCTTTCTCTTTAATTTGGTATACTTTAGAACACGTTTTTTATTTTTTTATTTTATACAATTAAAGATAATTAAAATATAAAAAATATTCTAAGAATAATAAAAATAATTTATCATATTTACTAAAAATATTTGTAAAAGCAGAAGTCTAAAATATCAATGTAATTAAAATAAAATTATGAAGTTATTACAAAGGAAAATAGAGATTGAATTTTTATTATTTTATATTTACTGAATTTCGCTTATTTTTTTGGCATAATAATTTATTAATCCCTTTTAACTTTAAAATTTTTTTTAACTCTTCATTTAATTTTTCGCTTATTTTAACCCTTAAACTTACATTCCTTGTCAAATCATTTCAAAATAGATGAAAAAGTTAACATTTGTTAACATTGTTGATGTTGCATCTAAGTGTATGCCAATTTAGTAATTAAGTAAATTTTCAAAAATTAAAAATATTAAAAAATATTCTTATAATTTAAAAAAACTTATTTGAATTTTTAAAATTTTGAAAAATTAATTAATTGTTGATGTGGCAATCCATGTGTACGCCGCCACATCAACAAAGTTAACAAACATTAACTTTTCCATCTATTTTGGGGTAATTTGACAAACAACACAATTTTAAGGGCTAAAAGAGGTAAAAAAAATTAAATTGAGGGTAAAATGACTTTTTTCTTGTAAAGTTGAAGGCCAAATAAGTCATTATACCTTTTATTTTTATGTTAAATATATTCAACATGTTTTTATATAAAATTTTAATTAATTAATAATATAGTAATAAAATAGTTTATAATTTTTGCAATATTTAAAAAGATGTAAAATTTCGGTTAAAATTTTCTATTAGTTCCTATACTTTGTGAAAGTTGTGGATTTTAGCCCTTGTATTTTTATTTGATTAATTTTAGCCCTTGTACTTTTCAAATTTTGAAATTTTGGTCTTGATCCAAAAAGTAGTAGTTAAATTTGTTTGGTTAAATTCAATTACTAGTCCTGTACTATTCATACAATTTAGATTTAGTCCATTTTCTCCAATTGGATCATTCTGAGTCCTTATACTTTTCAAAATTTGAAAATTCAATCTTAACGTAAATGACAATTGCTTGATCCATTAACTAGATTTTTAAAGAGTACTATGTGAAAATAATCACCTGACATGATATTACACATATGATAATATGTTTGGCACATCAGACTTTGGAAATAATAGAACTTAATGAATTTAACAGTTACTATTTGTGAAGACTAGAATTCTAAAATTTGGAAAGTACAGGGGCTAAAATGACCAAATAAAAGTACATGAATTAAATCCACAACTTTTGTTAAGTACAGGGACTAATAGCAAAATTTAACCTAAAATTTATATGATTAAAAAAACATAATATATCAAAAAACTGAATTGACATGTAAAACTTGATATTATCTTGACTTGAATGGAGTAATGGTTAAAGTTTTTGTTAGACACCAATTCAAACCATGTTACCCCCATCCTCTACCTCTAATATTGTATAAAAAAAAGAGTAAAACTTGATGTTGGACTTTACGCGTTTATTTATTAGTTGATAGAAATTAATTACTATGTAGTTGTAAAAAACTAGGGTAAACTACAATAGTAGTTATCCAGTTATCCAACTATCTTTTTTTTTTATTTTTTAGTCACTCAACTATAAAAAAGTTACAAAATGGTCACCAAACTATTAGTAATTTTCTTTTTTAATCACCCAACTATGAAAAGATACAAAATGGTTACCTAACTATTTAATTTTGTCTTTTTATGGTCATTGGTTGGCTAATGTAAAAATGAAAACACCCAAAAATCCAATATAATTGGGTGACTGAAATAGACAAAATTGAATAGTTAAGTGACCAAAAAAGAAAATTACTAATAGTTGGGTGACCATTTTGTAACTTTGTATAGTTAAGTGACCAAAAAAGAACAAAATCATAGTTGGATAACTACTGTAACGCCCAAATTTCTGTAAATTTGGCTTTTGTGATTGTTGAGCATGGAAATATCAGGACATTTTGTGTTATTTTGGCATAAAATATATGTTGGTTTAAGTGTTATGTACTCTGGAGTGTGTTTGGGAAGTCCCAAGTTCAAACTTTAACTTGGGCTAAATTTTGGTTTTTATTTGAATAAAGCCTGACTTTTGGTTAGTGGGCTTACTGGTCTAGTGGTTAAGTGGCAAGGGTTTATGTTAGAGGTCCTATGTTCGAATCTTGGCTTGGGCATTATTTTTGCCACCAAGGCCGTGATAGAATTGGAGGTGAACTAAAACACTAAAAAGGTAGGGTTTATCAGATTTTTTCTGAGAAGTTTCCCCAAAAGAACTCTCTCTGCCAAATTTCTCTTCTATTTTTCCCTCTCCACGTTTTTTCTTTTTGTTTTGTTTTTGCCGAAAATCACCTTCTTGTGCTACCAAAATTTCTTTACACAACTTCCTTTCCATTTCCTCTCTTTTCGATAGTTTCACTTTCGTCTTTAGAGACACGCTTTCGGTAAGTGTGGAGATGCGTTCTGTTTCGTTTTAGTAAATGTTGGGTTATTAAGAGATTATTTTCTATTTAGGAGACAATCAGGGTTCTGTGGATCATTAATCGACGTTTTAAATAGCGAGGAATCGTCGTTTTTCGTTTAAGGTAACGTTGTCATTAACTTTCGAATTTGCCTGTTTCTTAGTAACTCAGATTAAGTGATTAAAAGGGTGAAATACTGTTCAATAATAGGTTTTGGAATAATTGAGATTGCCTTAGCTTCGAATCAATACCAGGTGTGTACTCCGATTACATAGAAACTGAGTTTCGGCGAAAGCCAAAAAATTGACCGTCGATGCCATACGGGTGTGTGGACTGCCCGTGTGGTAGTCTGTGTTGAGATACACGGGCGTGTGACTGATGAGCCAGGCCTTGCGCACGCCACACGGGAGTGACGGACACGGGCGTATAAGGCTGGCGAGGCCGTGTGCGAGGCACGAGCTTGACCAATTGGGTCATGTAGGCCGCACGGGCGTGTAGGACACCCGGGTGAACTACATGTGTAACACCCCGTACCCGAGACCGTTGTTGGAGTCGAACACGAGGTGATGATACCAATAAAATTGTAACACCCCGTACCCGAGACCGTTGTCGGAGTCGAACACGAGGTGCTAACCGACTTAATTAATTTACTTACACAGTCCACTTTAAAAAAATTCCAGGCAGTTGGCTAACTGCGTCATTGTCACCTTAAAAATCATATCTTGAGTTCCAAAACTCGAAAATCAGTTTCGTAATTTTTCCATGAAACTAGACTCATATTTCCATCTATAGATTTTTTTCTAGAATTTTTGGTCAGGCCAATTAGTACAGTTTATTAGTTAAAGTCTCCCATGTTACAGGGTTTGACTACACTGACCTTCATGCATTACGACTTGGATATCTCCCTGTACAGGGCTTCAATACTGATGACGTTTGTTTCTATAGAAACTAGACTTAAAAAGGAATCTATACATATATGGCATAACTTCTAAATGCCTCTGGTTAATTTATAATGAATTTCCAAAGTCAGATCAGGGGATCCAGACTTTACCTATTTCATGATCCTCCATGGATCAACTAGAGTTTGTCATACATATACCAAAAGTGATCATGAATAACCATTCCCATGGCTAACTGTTACCAACAAATTCCATACCTCTCGACGGACAACATACAAAACGATTATAATGCTATGATCAAAGTATATTTAAGCCATTTTCGCATGGCTATCCAAATTTACACAAAACCGAAGGGTACATGACCAACAACAAAGGGTAGTCCTATACATGCCATTTCAAAGTTCAACCAAAAGTATACCAAAAGGAGCTTTGATAGGGTGGGCGACTTCGACTTCAAAAATCTCGAGTTCGATAGCTGAAGAACCAAAATCTATAAAACAGAGAATTAAATAAACGGAGTAAGCATTAAATGCTTAGTAAGTTTTGAGCAAAGAATCTAAGCACAACTGAAGTATAGCATTCATATAACTAAACGGATAATTCCATATATACATATTCTCAAATCATTCCTACTTCACATTCCAACCCCTATATTCATACATAAGGGGATCATCTTAGCCAAATACCGGGAGCTCATTACTGGACTGAGCGAATATTATTCGAAGGGAATCAACTATTCCAATGCACATACGAAACATACCTCATTGTTGGGATTTTACAAGCGTATTAACTGAAATTTTTATAGCAAGATCGCTTATTCCCAAACTCAAGAAATCTTCGGGATTTAGCCGGATATAACTACTTGCACAAGGCCTTCGGGTCTTAGCCCGGATGTGGTCACTAGCATAAATGCCTTCGGGACTTAGCCCGGATATAATCGCTAGCACAAATGCGTTCGGGTCTTAGCCCGGATATAGCAACTCTCACGAATGCCTTCAGATCTTAGTCCGGTTATAGTCACCTAGCACAAAAGCCTTCGGGACTTAGCTCGGATATCATTCGAATAACCATGCACATATATCAATAAATCATGACGCATCCATATTTCATTTTCATTACTAAAGCTCAAACACAAAACACTTATCACACTTACAAATTTCGGCTCAATAGTCACATACAAAGAGCATGATTTTGATTTACTTAAGACATAATCTAATCGAATCATAATCTAAGCTCCATTACTCGAAAACTTACCTCGGATGTTGTCGAACGGCTTCAACGGCTATTCAATCACTTTTTCCTTCCCTTTATCCAACTTTGTTCCTCTAGGCTCTTGAGCTAGTTCACACAAGTTTAACTTATTAAAGTCTCATT
This sequence comes from Gossypium hirsutum, assembly GCF_007990345.1. Taxonomy (NCBI): domain Eukaryota; kingdom Viridiplantae; phylum Streptophyta; class Magnoliopsida; order Malvales; family Malvaceae; genus Gossypium; species Gossypium hirsutum. Next base: position 56,602,402 of record NC_053424.1, read on the forward strand.
ATGCTAGCTTATGGTCGAATATGACAAGAAATTTAATAGGTCATATAGCCACCTTCTAGCTCAAATACACAATGGTCATACGCATTTTTAATCACCTTAAGCAATTTAATACAATTCATTCGAACATCAAAAGAGAAGCTCAAGGTACTTAGCCCATATATACATTAGACATTAAAGTCCCATATGTACGAAATCACGAATCGAATTCAACATATTAGCTAATATTCCCCTTAGCCGAATTTTCTAAGTCAAGATAAAGCCATCAATATGCTTACCTATGGCCGAACATACACATCAACTTATGTACTCATTCATGTGGCCGAACATACACATCTATGCTAAGGTCGATTGCAACACTTAATACATTCTACAAGTATGGTCACTTGTATTGACTAAACACCATTTTGTTTCAAGTTCAAAACTTGGCTAATACACATATATACACTATTAAAGCATCCTCTCCCTTTCCATCAATTCAACACATGCATTACTCATTAATATACAAAATTATATTCGGCCTTGGCACACAACTTGCTAGCCGATTCTTCTCCATCTAGCAACTAATGCACATATGTGTTCATTTATTCTCTACTTCATCTAACAACAACCATATTTCCCTTCTACTTCCTACCATGGCCGAATGCATCACAACACCATACCATTTCAATTTTGGTCATGGTTAAACAAAGAACTTAATGTCTCACTCAAAAATGCTAAAAAGAAGCTTCAAGAGTCATCAATCCACCATCACATGCATCATTACAAAGCTTCACTTTTAGCATGCAAATGACATCAACACAAATCCACCTTAGCCGAATATCATCTCCATGACATAGTAAAGATTTGAACCATGGGCTAGTTAGAACTCAAACTAACAACTAAAAACATGCATGAATCTCATGGACAACATCAAACATACCTTAGTCTAGCAAACCACCATAGCCGATTTTCTCAAGCTCTTCCCCCTTCTTCTCTTTCTTCTATTCGGCCAAGAACAACCAAAGAATGAAGCCTTTTTTTTTCTTCTAGTTTCGGCAAAATGGGGGGGGAAACATGGATGAGACAACAATTTTTTTTTTCATCATCATACTAACACTAATACTTTATTGCCCATGCTCTTTATTTTATTATTCCTTACATAATGCATTAACCCAACATGTTTATGACATGTTTTTAGCCATAACATTTTGTCCACCCATGCTCATGGCCGGCCACTACTAATTAGGGGGGGAAAATTGACATGCAAGTCCTCCCTTTTGATTACATGCACTATTAGATCCTTGTAGATTAGCCTATCACATTTCAAAAGTGTCACACAAGTCCTATGTACTACATTCACATGCAATTAACTAAATCGAAGCTTAAAATTTTCGCACATTCATATTCACATATTTTAGACCATAAATATCATATTCAAATAATTTGGTGACTCGGTTTAGCGGTCCCGAAACCGCTTTCCGACTAGGGTCACTATAGGGCTGTCACAACATGAGTGTGTGGGATTTTGGCCCAGGCCATGTGATCCACACAGGCAAGGCCAATTTAGGCCGTGTGACCCACACGGGCATGTGGGCCCACACGGGCAGGGCACACAAGCGTGTGAGCCCAACTTGTTTGAAATACTCTGCAAGGTTACACGGGTCACCCAAGTCGACTGTGACCTGACTGTAGGATCAATAAGTGATATTTAGACCCCATACTCTGATTTGTTACTAGATTGTATGCAAAGGCACGTTAATTTAAGCATGTGTATCTATTTGATTTTGTACATCTGTTTTGACTTGATGATGGTATGATCTGATATCTGCATATAAGCATGCCATGTTATTTATGTTGCATTGCATTAGGTTGGGTTTGTTGTGAAAAGAAGGAAGATTGAAAGGCTTTTAGCCTGTTATTTAACAGCTATGCTACATGTATTTGTTATATGCCGTTTACGGTACCATTTGGTGTGTAGGGTTGGATGGGTTGATTATATCCCCATACTTGGTGTGTAGGGCTGGGTGGGTTGATTCTATCCCCACATGGTATGTTGGGTTAGACAGAAATGGTGTGCAGGGTTGGTAGGCATGTTTCCCTGATAATCTGTGTTGTAGGCCAATTTTAACCTATTTACATCAAAACCCAATTTAACCTTACCTAACCCACCAAAATTAAACCCAAAACCCAAAATCTTAACTACCCAAAGCCCAATTTACATCAAAACCCCAACGGCCCAAACCCTAAGCCCAAATCAAAATAAAAAAACCCTAGTCCACAACCTAAACTTTTCTCAACTAAATCCTAGCCTTTCCCACCACCAACTCCACTAGCCACACTTGCTCCACCACCAACTCCACTAGCCACACTTGCTCCACCACCTACTGTACTAGCCACACTTGCTCCACCACTACTTGTACCTACAAATGAAGACATAAACAATAAAAAATATTTTGTAAATGGCTATATAAGCCTTCTCATATTTTGTATTTAGGGGAGAAAGAAGTTTTGGGGGAGAAAGTGATTGTAAAGGATTTTTGAGAGGTTTTTTGAGAGTAATCAAGGAGAAGAGTTATTGTAAAGGCTAGTTTTTGGAAAGGCTAGTTTTTTTTTTTGGAGATTAATCAAATATCAAAGCAAAAGAAGTTTCTTGGTCTATTCTCGTTTTAAGTTCTTTGTTTGCTTATTATTTTCCTTTAAGTTTTATTTTGTTTCTTTTATACGAAAGTAAAAATAAAAGGAGGAAGCTTTCCCATTTTTACCGAAAAAGTTTTTTTGAGGTCCGACTGCCGTGTACGGTGGCACCGACGGTAGCCGGCGGCGGTCCGGTGACCGAACGGTGGCCGGCCTTGTGGCCGGAAATCACCCACTCTCTCCCTCTCTTTTTTTTTGTTATTATTATATTTCTTAATATTATATTATATATATTCTTTTAATATATTAGGTATATTCTAAATTCTATATTACGTATATATATGTTATACTATTTTATGTATATATCTTTAATACTATATTATTTATATATATATATATTTTTCTACATGTTATCTTATGTATATATTTTAATCATATTATGTATGTATTTTTTACACTATATTATGTACATATTTTTTTTATATCTATTTTATACATATGTATATATTATATATATCTTAACATTACTAGTTATATTTTCACTATTTTATGTATATACTTCAAACACTATATATAGTATATTTCTAACACTATTACTATTTATAAATATATATATATTTTACGTACATACTCTTAATATCTTTATTATGTATATATTCATTGTTTTTATTTCACATTGGATACTATTATTACGTTTAATATATCGCATGCATTGTTATTGTTTTAATATTGTTGTCAAATTTATTATTTGTTTCAATGTATTTCCAACTCGTTTATTTTTGTCTCCCGCCTATTTTATATCATTCTGTTGTTCATTACTTTAAAGATTTTTATTCATGTTTTTACTAATTTCAATAAATAATGCAATGTTTCGCATTTTGGAACATCGAAGAATTGTGCCCTAACTTACGGGGTTTCGGTTCTCTTGTTAGTTCTAAATAGCTAAATATCCTTTTGATTTTTGAAATGCACAGATTTCCAATTTAAATTAAAAGACGACCTTGTGCTCGGGAATTCATGGTATTGTGTCCTAACTTACGGGATGTGATACTTCGATATCTCGAGATAAGGAAATCTTTAAACAAATCGATTTAAGCTAATTCAAGAATTTTAAAATCAGTATTAATAGAAAATATCGTATTTCAAGTCCCTTCCCGATTTTTAATTTTCGACATTAAGACACTAACTAATCAATTCGGTACCAATTTTTTGGACGTGTCGAGGGTGCTAATCCTTCCTCGCACGTAACCGACTCCCAAACTCATTCTCTCAAGTTTCGTAGACCAAAGGCCCTGTTTTAGTAAACTAAAATTGATTTATTAAAACAAAGGTGATCCGATCACACCTGATAAAAGATTGGTGGCGACTTCCGTTTTAATTTTCACTTTCAAACAAAGTCGATCCCCGTTTTCAAAAGAATGGTTTCGACAATCTGATCTGTTATGCATGCAATAACTGTATGGGCTAAGGCTCGATTGTTTTGATTCTGTACCTAAATGGGCTAAGGTCCACACCGATTCTGTAAAGTGCTCAGGCCCGAATTATCTGTACTCCATTATCTATTTCTATGCATGTTGCTTGTGGGGTTGTACACACTGAGTTTACAAAAACTCACCCCTTTATTGTTTTATCTGTCAGGTAATTGGTGCAGCGAAGGGCTCGATGGTGACCATAGCTACATATACTCTGGTTTTTACGGTTTTAATGCTTTTATTACTTTAACTACTATGATTGAGAGTATTTATGTAATTTCCAGACTCAGACTGTTTGATTTAAGTTCGGGATTTTAGAACTACTGCTTATTGTTGCGAAACCGCAACGTATCACGATAACTTTATTTGTTTTTTTTAAGCTTCCGCGTATAAAGAAATGTTTTCAAGCAAACAAATCAATACACGTTTTCTAAGCTAAGTAAAAGATAATAACTGGAATGGTTAGGGTAAATGCGGTTTTAAATACACTTTCATGTGACATCGCCAAATTCAGCTATAACGTCTAGACCGGGTTTGGGGTGTTACAACTACTAATGAAATTTACCCTCAAAACTATTACTTTGCGTGCTTGTATGAGAGATTTGGAGGAGTGATTTCATTTTTAAGAAAGATTTCAAAATTTTAAAAATAAATTTACTTGTTTGGGTAAAAATATTGAAAAATTTTAGAACTTGTGAGTAATTTTAAAAGGGGATTTCAACAGCTCAATTTTCTTTTCCAAATTCTAACTAAAGGTTTTCAAAAATTCTAAAAATGAAATTTCTTTTTTGGGTAAATATATTGGAAAATTTCAAACTTGTGAGTAATTTCAAAAGGAGATTTCAAAAGATGAATTTTCTTTTTCAAATTCTACTTAAAGAGGTGATTCTTCAAAATTCATCCTAATTTTATTTTAGTTAATACACACGATCCCAAAGTGAACCAAAAAAAAAATTCAAAAAAAAAATTATTTAATTATAATATATTTTTAAATTTTATCTTATTAAAAATATTTATATAATTTTACAAATCTAATAATATTTACATTGAATTTTTTATATCATTTATTTTTAATATAATTATTCTTATTTTATAATTATTTTTAATCTGTAAAATTTCAATAAGCTATTTTTTTTCTAAAACAATTATTTATCCAAAGAAAGAAATTATAATTACTAGTATTTTGAACCGATAAATTCTTAAAATGATAATATTTAAAAAAATTTATCCAAATACACTCTTTTAGATTTTAATTAATTTAAAATTGTATATATCTTAGCAAGTAGATATAATTTCAAATGTAGAGAAAGACTAATTCAAATAAAAAATTAGAAAAATTCTTTTAATATAATAAATATAGTATTATCCTACTTTAACACATATTCTTAGTTTGAACTAGTTTTTAATGCCTCATGCATTGTACTATAATTTTTTATACGATTAATATTTTAATAATTTAATAGTTATATTTTATGCTCCACTCATGTAGATCATGCATATCAAATTTAGCATAAATTAAAAATTTTTAATTATTTGTTTTATGAAAAAAAACTTGTAACCATTAAATATAAATTAATATAGACAATAATTTAGATTGATATGATAGATATATCAGATCGACTAAAAAATTTATATGCATGACAAGTACAAATATATTAATAAATTCAACAGTTGAATGGCTAAAATATTAATTGTACAAAAAAGTTATAAAAAGATGTAAAACTACTTAAGTTTTACATAAGTATAAATATATAAACTTATTTAAGAATTCAAATATAATATTCAATTTTAACATTATAATTAAAAGTGTGAGTGCCAAATTCAATGTACAATATAATTTTATTCCATGTAATTAATATAAAAAACAACATTATTCAAAATAATAATTAAAATATATACTCTATTTTGATAATATAAATATAGTGCTAATAAAGATTTCCTAAATTATCATTAAAGCCTATTGAAAATTTTTTCCCCAAAATAGTTTATGGATAATATATTAGAATAGACTATATAAATGTATCATTTATAAAATTTTATATTTAAAACTAAAGTAATATAGTTCACCTTTTTGGTTAATAGAACTATAATAACTGAAATATAATGTTTATTTATTATTACACAGATTAATTTAATAAAATTTATAAGTATGGAAATTCTTTTATTAAGTAAATTTACTTAACCAAACATTTTAGTAGTTTAAATTTTTATTTATAAATGTGAAATTTTTTTATAAATAATAAAAACAAATTTAAAATGGCAAGTTAAATAATATAATCAATAACAAAAGCTATATTTTAGTATGCATAATTTCTGGAATTTATAAAAAAATTCCACACTAATCGAGTGATAAAATTTTTTAATGATATTAATGATGTGTATTAAAGTGAGAGGGGATTTCTGCAACATCATTTATAAGTGTGAGTTTTGTAAAAAAAATTCGTTTAGCAAACGCGACAGCAGACTAGGTGGCTTCTCAATATAGAAGGAGAATGTGCACATCGTCCTTGGTGAATATTTTGAGCAGGGAGGGGCATCCAACTTGATAGAACACTAGTAAACTAACCGACTCTTAAAGTGAAAACTTAGAGAAAATGAAGAACTATTCAAGGAATATTGATCTATATTACTCATCTTGAAATCTGTCCATATACAAGTTTATATATACAAGAGAAAGCATAACTGCTATTAACAATATACCAGCTTTATTAACTGCCTAACCACCTGACTAATCACACATCAATCACATGTGTAATTACATACTATAACATTCATCCAGCTTCCTCAAGTGGGACGACTCGAAGAAGATGACGAAATCGAGTAAACATCGACAAAGAAAATGGTTTAGTGAGAATATCTGCCGCTTGATCACAGGCAGGAACTTCGCCAACAACCAAATCACCACTAGCCACTTTTTTCCGAACAAAAAACAGATTAAGTTCAACATGTTTGAACTTGGAGTTTAGAACTGGATTAGCTACAATAGCAATGGCACTGGAATTATCACACCATACAGTCGAAGGATCAACCGAGCCTAGCTTTAACTCTGTCAATAGAGAGACCAGCCAAGCAACGTCACTGGTGGCTGCTGCTAAACTGCGATATTCAGCCTCTTCCGTAGACCGAGAAACAACTTGTTGTTTCTTAGAACACCAAGATATAGGTGTGTGACCAAAGTAGACACAATATCTCGTAGTAGATCGATGATCATCAAAATCAAGTCCCTAATTTGCTTCGGCATAACCAACCAAAGATAGTCTATCAGATCTTCAGAAAACCAGCCCATGAGAAAGAGTACCACGTAAATACCGTAAAATCAGTTTTAATGCTACCATGTGTAGTATAGTTGGAGCATGCATGAACTGACACACCCGGTTAACAGCATATGCAATATCTGGCCGAGTTAACACGATATACTAAAGAGCTCCAGCAAGACTACGATATTCAGCTAGATCAGCAAGATACTCACCCTCATCCTTGGACAACATAGAAGAACTCACCATCAGTGTATGAACACTTTTGGCATTAGATATAGAACTCTGTTCAAGAAGCTCCCGAATGTACTTGCGTTGACATAAGTGAAGATTGCCAGAGTTACATCTACTGACTTCAATCCCTAAAAAATAATGGAGATCACCCATATCCTTTAGAGCAAACTTTTTGTGTAGCTGTTGAACAAAAAAAATTATTTCGTCAGATGAATTGCCAGTGATAACAATATCATCCACATAGACAAGAACATAAAGAGTGTAGTCAGAAGAAGATCGAACAAACAACGAAGCATCTGATTTCGACAACGTAAAACCAGTAAAAACAATGAACAATTTTAACTTGTCAAGCCAGGCATGAGGAGCTTGCCTTAAGCCATATAAAGCTTTAGTCAGATGACACACCAGCTTTTCACCATTGGAACCATGTTGCACAAAGCTTGGAGGTTGCTGCAAAAACACGTCATCAGTTAGATCGCCATTCAAAAAGGCATTATTGACATTAACTTGCCAAAAGGGCCAACCCTTGGTCACAGCAACAGAAAGGATGGCTTGAATGGTAACAGGTTTGACTACCGGACTGAACGTCTCTTTAAAATCACAGGCAAGTACCTGTGAATAGCCCTTGGCCACCAACCGTGCCTTCCGGCGGTTAATCGTCCCATCAGGATTCTTCTTTATCTTAAACAACCACTTGCAACCAATCAATTTTTGGCCAGGAGGGAGGGGACGGAGCTCCCATGTAAAGTTAGCTATTAATGCATCAAATTTAGCTTGAACAGCTAAATGCCAGTCTGAATGAGCAAGGGCCTCCTCAACAAAACTTGGTTCAACCTCAACGTTGTTTGCACACAAAGCTTTAGGTTTAAATATACCAGCTTTAGACCTAGTAACCATAGCATAAGTATTAGTAGTAGACACAGTAGGAATAATAACACTTTCAATAGGAAGAGTTGCAGTAGAGATGTCCTCCTCTCGGACAACAGTCCCTGATTCATTTGACAAATTTACGAAACTACGTTAGGAAGCACTACACGTAGCAAAAGAATCATGCGGATTGGTTTCACCATTATGACTTGCTAGAGAAACCTCAGTTGCAAACTTAAGATGCAAACGAGTTTCCCTAGTGGTAAAAGACCGAACAATAGGTACATACGTAGTGTTACCCTAAGACATCTGATTACCGAAAGAAGTAGAGAGTAGAAACAAAAATCGATTTTCATAAAAAATAACATGCCTAGAGACAATTACCTTACCATCTGGCATTAAACAATAATAACCTTTATGATGCATGCTATACCCTAGAAACGTAGATGGCTGTGACCAAAACTCAAGCTTGTGTTTAACAAACGGACGTAAGTATGGAAAACAGCAGCAACCAAACACTCTGAGATGATCATAAGCTGGTTCGCGACTAAACAGACTTTGATACGAGGATCGTCCTTTCAGAACAGGAGTAGGTAATCGATTAATGAGATGGACTGCACTGTAAAATACATAGCCCCAGTACTTCATTGGTAAATTGGCCTGAGGCAAAAGAGTAAGACCAGTCTCCACAATGTGTCTATTTTTACGCTCAGTGGCACCATTCTGTTCAGACGTGTGAGGGCATGAAACACGATGAAGTATCCCATGACTAGCTAGAACTAATGAAAAAGCACGGAACTCACCTCCCCAATCACTTTGAAACTTCTTAATGCACTTCCTGGACTGAGTGAGAATCATCTTCTGTAATTGACCAAAACACTCTACTGCTTGAGATTTACGACTTATTAGATACACCCAGGTAAAATGACTAGTCATGTCAATGAAAGAAACATAATACAAATTCCCTTTACAAGTAACAGCGGCCGGGCTCCACAAATCAGAAACAACCAATTCAAACAAATCAACATACACAATACTAGAATGAGAAAAAGGCAATTTATGCGATTTTCCTTTCTGACATGCAACACAAACATTATCAAGATGACTTTATTTACAGTAATCTGACATTTTTCTAGAACAGCTTTTACAGTATTATAAGCAGGATGACCCACCCTTTTATGCCACAAACTAAAAACATCATCAGTTGTAGAGGAACCTTGAACAACAGTACTGTGAACAGATGGAGACAAAACACTCGAACCCGCCGAAAACTGGTAGAGCCCATCACGAACTTGGCCCCGCATTAAGGTTTCCTGTGTTTGGATGTCCTTAATCACACAATATGAGGGGTGATATTCAAAAAATACATAGTTATCAGTAGTAAACTTAGACACAGATAACAATTTTTTTCGAATGCTTGGCACACATAGCACATTAGAGAGATGTAGTAATTTCTTCTTCGTAGGAATAGTTGTACTCCCAATGGATGAAATTTCAGTGATACCCCATTACCCATTAAAAGAGAAGAGTTACTTATATATCGGGTGGAGCCATGTAAATCTGAAATATTTCGGCACACGTGATGAGTAGCCCTCGAGTCTGGGCACCCTGACGTGCTTCCTACCAGCAACGGAACATAAGAATCAATAGGATTAAAATTGGAGTCATATGCTGTAGCATTAGAATAATCAGAAGCGTGCAACTCAGGAAGCTTGAGGGAAGCCCAACAAACTGAGACGAGTCATACGGAGACGAGTCAATACTAAACACACGAGCACACGGTTTTGTCTGCCACGGGGCCTCAGGAATAGTCTGCAAAGATCTGTCAATATCAACACAATTAGAAGAGGGCCCAGGTACAAATTGACCATCAGTTTGACGAGATCGAACTGATCCACTAGGCCCACATGGCCTAGAAGTTACCTTACTATACGGATGACCCAAGTAATCATCACTGAACTGTGGCTTCATAACATTTCTTCCAATATTAAACTCACACCTATAAGGTCCAGAATAAGAATTTAGGCCATCAATATCACGCTGTCCATTACCATTTTGAACAAATGGATTTGATCCATTATACGCATACCCTGTATGTGGCCTACGTGGAACACAGTTATCCATTCCAAAATTTGGCCGAAAATAAGACCTCCAATTTTGACCATGAAACCCCAAAGTTTGACCACACTTATTTTGTCTGACGTCATGCTCCAAAGCTCCCCCATTCGCACCAGAGGTGAACTCGCTTTGTCTCGCCATCGGTGCTTTCGGCAGTGACCGCTCATCCCGAATATACCTGTAGTAGCAGCGCTGCGCAAGGTAGCCATACCTACTGCAGATCTGACACTGTATTCTTAGGCGAAAGTTGTGACTACAGCCACGAACAGATGAGTGACCTCCACGAAAAAAACCGTCTGTCAACTGCAACTGAGATCCTTCCACAACATTCACAGCAACCAACACATCTTGAACGGACCAGATTTGTCGAGCCGCATCCAGCAGAACATCAATAAGGCATTGAAACGGTAACAAAACCGGGGAGAGCAACGTAGAAGAAACAATAGCATCAAACTCAGAGGAGAGACCTACAAGAAGAATCACAGTCCGTTCGGCCTCTGAGATCGGAGATCTAGACGCTGCAAGAAGGGTGCACAAGCTTTTGATTTTATCAACGTACGATCAAGTAGAAAGACTACCTTTTCAGAGATAGTGAAGCTCATGGCGCAACTGCGACTGCTTCATACTTGTATCGGCCACGAACAGACTATTTGCCATGATCCAGACGTCGCTCGTAGTCCGAACGACCGTGAAGGAGAACAAGAAAAAGGAACTTATCGTGGACAACATCTATGAGGTAAGCAAATTATCTTGCTGATCAAATATTGACGCAGATGGATTAGCAACAAGACTGCCATCGACTGATTGAACAAATCTCATTGGAGCCGTCAACGTGCCATTAAGAAAGCCGAGCAAACCATAGCCAAGAAGAATAAGCCAGATTTGCTGCGGCCACTGGATGAACGAACCTTCATCAAGTTTTACAACCTCATGCCGAGGAAAGGACGTGACCACTTGATCACCAAGAAACACCGAGCCACTAAGCTCAGCGGAATCAGATTCGACGGAATGTGTGGTGTAGCCATGCCCGAGAATCACCGAGCGACTGATACCATGATAGAACACTAGTAAACTAACAGACTCTTAAAGTGAAAACTTAGAGAAAATGAAGAAGAACTATTCAAGGAATATTGATCTATATTACTCATCTTGAAATCTGTCCATATACATGTTTATATATACAAGAGAAAGCCTAACTGCTATTAACAATATACCAACTTTATTAACTGCCTAACAACCTGACTAATCACACATTAATCACATGTGTAATTACATACTATAACACAACTCCACCTCCATGATCTACCTGTTTGGTTCTTTTGCAAATTTTTGGAGAATTATTTCTTCTTTTTTTCTCTATTTGTCGCAAAAGGCTTCGTTTATATGTTTTTTTCCTGTTTGAGGTTTCGTTTATTTTAAGGGTTAATAGAATTTCATTTTGTGTTTATAAGAGGGGATCAAATTATGTTAAATTAGGGTATAGAGATTAAAATTTTAAGTATAACGTAGGAAGTAATATTGTAATTGACTTAGATCTTTATAGATGTCTAATTTTCGAATACAAATATTTTGGACTTGGATAATATTCGGATTTAAATATTTTAACTATTATAGACAATAAATTTGATGCAATGTGAATATTAACCCTTGAATGTTTTGTTTTATTTTTATATATAAAGTTATCGTGTAAATTCATTTTACTTTTATGTAAATTTTTAGTGAATTTAAATATTAGACGTGATGATATAAATTTAATATAAGTTGATACCTAATGCTTTAATTGGGACTACCAGCTAAGGTTATTTAGCAAAGGGTTTGGGGTATTATTGATTGAAGCAAGGAATAAAAGTAGTGTGTTTTGCGGATGAAGAAAATCCCATTTTTGATTAAAAAAGAATGTGCTCCAGGTAAATTCAATTGAATGATATGATATTTACCCCAAAAAGGAACTCCTTTCACTTGATGGTAAGTGGGTGTGATGTATGCTCGATCATATGTTTTTTTTCCTATAAAACTGTCTGGAATAATTTTGCACTGAATCATGGTGATATGACACCAAAATTATTTGCCCAAATGCCACAACACAACATTTTCTCCACCACATCCTTTCAATTATATGTACTTCTATAACAAAGTTGTTGTATGATATCATCGGAAAAGATAAAAAAAAAAAAAAGAGTTACCACTCAAACATCTCTCAAATTTCGCTAAGGGGAGTTAAACTCTCTCTTGAGAGTAATTTTTATCATTTGTTTAGGAGTTGATGAACTCTTCAATATAATATATTATTTTTATATCAGGATTTTATTTTCAACCTCTATAAAAAATTATTATTCGAGACATTTTAGTTGGTAGAGATATAACTTACAAAAGTTTAAGAAAAAATTACTAAAACTGTGTATGATAATAATTATAGAGAATGCACGTGCAAATTCGAACTACCAAACCTTTAAATTGTAAAGCTCTAAAATTGAAGGAAAATAAATAAAAAATTATAGAAACCAAATGTCAAAATGTGAATACCGAAAGGGTAAAGCTCTATAATATTAAATTTAGTGTCTTTCTATTTAATTTGAATGTTTTAGTTTGAATCCAAAGCATTGAAGGGGTTGTTGGTCTCGGCCCTGGCGGAAGAAGAGGGGGTAAGCTTGAGAGAGCATTAGATTTGATATTAGATTGTCTATTTTGTTGAATATAATAAAAGTGGGTGTTGAAAAACATAGCAACTGTTCAGATATATAAGCAGTTATTTGAGCAGCCAAAACAAGGAATAAAAAGACAACCCAGTTAGATATCCAACATATATTTTGGCTTACACCCAAACTATCAGCAGATATCACTTCATCAACAACTGGTTTGCACTTTACAGTAATTCCTCCTCCTCCTCCTTCTTCCTCTCTCTGCAACTACAACAAGAGTTTAACCTCCATAAATGGATTCTCTCATCTCCATCTTCCAACACCAATTCTTTCTCTTCTCATCATCATGCATTACTCCAAACCCAACAAAACTTCCAACGCTAGCACCAGCGGTGGCGGTTCATCAGCTACGGGTCGCCACCCGGTTTACAAGGGAGTAAGGCGTCGGAGTAGTGGCAAATGGGTGTCCGAAATTAGAGAGCCGAGGAAGCCCAATAGGATTTGGCTCGGCACCTTTCCCACTGCTGAAATGGCCGCTATTGCTTACGACGTTGCGGCGCTTGCACTAAAAGGCCAAGATGCTGAGCTTAACTTTCCTAACTCGGCTGCTTCTTTGCCTGTGCCGGCTTCGACTTCCCCACGTGATATTCAGGCGGCTGCGACCTCTGCAGCGACGGCTTGGGGTGCTGCGAACGATGCTTTAAGAAACAATTCAATAGCGCCGCCTGAGAAACCTTCAATGGCCGATGATTTCGTGGATGAGGATTTGATCTTTGATATGCCTAATGTGCTTTCCAATATGGCTGAGGGGATGCTTCTTAGCCCTCCTTGCTTCGACGCCGATCAGCCTTCCGCCAATAACGGTGGTGATGATGATGAAAACCTCTGGAAATTCCCTTAATAATAAAAAATAAAATCAAGCAAGGCAGACAAAAGAGTTGAGTTACTTTTCGAGTCCTAGTTGAGACTAGTTTCGACTTGCCCTTTCCCATAATATGAGACTAGTTTCGACTTGCCCTTTCCCATAATAATAATTTTCACGATATTATTCAGCATAAAAATAAAAAGAAGGGATCAGTAGGCACCGTTTTTGTACAGGTTTTTGTATTTGTGGGCGTTGCTGTTTGTGTCATGTCGCTTGTAAATGTCTTCCCGTCCGTACAATCTATGTATACGTTTAGAAATAATTGTTGGAAAGTTGGACCATCTTCTACATATAGATGGAGAATGTATATTATAAATATAAATATAAAAGCTGCTATATTTTCCAAACCATTGTTCAAAGTTGAGTTTAGGGATGAGATTTGAAAAGCAAAGATGATACATCCAATATTGCCTGGTGATGCATAAAAGCAAAGCAAGTTGGGGGAGGTTTAGTCAATACGAATAATTAACATGTTGATTTTGTGGAACTCAATATCCTTTCTCTCCCCAACAACAAATCTATAACATAGAAATGGTTAAAATGTGTGTATAACTACTAAATTCTACTGCTTTATTTAAATTTTCTCTATACTATTTTTACACTTAATAAATTCTTATACTCCTTAAAGGAAAAATATTTGATGTTAACTCGGTTAATAATTTTAGTAATTAATTTTAAACAAATCAATCATAAAAATTACTGATTGTATTTGGTAAATTAAATATAAAATTGAACGAATTCACAATTAACACTAAATTTATTCTATTAACAAAATAATAAAAAAATTTAAACCTAATAATGTTAGCAACTAACTTTCAGTAAATCAACCCTAAAAGTCAAGTTAAACACTAAAAAGTTAACAATAACGTTATCTTTGAGTACTAAAATATATAACTTTTATCAAATACAAGTACTAAATTGGACAAAAAAACACAAGTATCACATTAAAAAAAGCGGCAAACTCAGGTTCCGAATGGTGTATATTAAGACTTAATTATATTTAAATAAAGTTATTAAATTTATTTATAAATCATTCACCAATCATTTTATTTTAATTAATCTTAAAGAAATGTATTATTATTCATTAACGATAGATTTATTCATTGACAGTACAAAAAATATTATTCTTTTATATTATAAATTTATTTAAGTATAAATTAAAGGTTAATGTTTATTTAAGTGTAAGTTAGGTCAAGGATTTATTAGGATACAAGGTAAAAGATTAAAGCTTATTTAAGTATGAAAAATGTATGAGGGTTTAAAAGAAACTACAACAATTATCAGATTATTTCCACATTTAACTAATTAATGTATATGGTCTCAAAAATTTTAGAGATCATAAATTATAAAAGATAATCAATAAGAAAAATAAAATTTTATTTTGTAGGTAAAAATATTATAGATGTTCTTTTTTATCAATTGTTAAACTGTATTTTGTTTCTTTTACTTCAAAATGAATAAATTAGTTTTTAAACGTTAGATCAATGAACAAACGGGCCATTTTGTAAAAACTTTCATTAATTTTTATTACTAAAAACTGAAATGACTAGCAGAATAACCAAACAATGACACATGATATATAATATATATCTCATACTGACGTATAAAGATTAATTTTTAATAATAAAAATATATAAAATTTTTAACAAAAAAATTTATTTATTCTTTTAATAAAATAAACAAAATGTAATCTAACACTTAATATACTACTTTCATTATCCTTTTACCTCACTAGGTACATGGAAGATCAATTGTGCTATATATAAAGGTTATGGCCCACCTTATGCATCCTCTTTGTTGACGAATTATTCCCGAACATCTGAACCAATCCAACGTGGTAAGGTGGATGCTGACACTTCACCATTCTCTGTTGTCTGACCCCACTAATCATGCAATCGTATAAATGTCTTGGTGCCTTCTACTGTTTCTGTTTATGTATCTTCTCTTTCTGTCTTAAAGAAGTAGATTTTCTCATTAAGAAATTTACCAATTATAAACTACGAAAACATACTTGTTAGTGTGTTTGTATATTAGTATTTTAATAATATTATGAACAATAGTATAATAAGCTTTAAGATATTTATATTTCTCCTATTGTACATTTATAGTTGTCAACCATATAAATGTGCAATTGCATCAACAAATAAATGTATTTAAGCTAGACTTTAAAAAAAATGGTTAAGTAGTAAAAAATAACTATTTTGGTAATTATAATTTAGCAATTTTATTAGTGACAATTACACTATTTAGATGCAACTTTTGTTGTAATTTAACTTGTATTTAGAAGGTTGTGTAATAGTATTAACACTCACAATTTATCAATATCATAATGATAGTAAGCATGTAAAATTCATATATCACACATTATAACAATAGCAATTTAGTCATTAAATCGCATATTCTAGAGTAAACACAATATCAGAGACTTAAATAAGTGGGTAAAAACTCTAAAAACAATTCAGGGGGATATATAAGGACTAAATTGAACATACCATAAAATTTTGGGCAAACTGTAAAACAGGGGTCACACAACTGTGTGGCCAGGCTGTGTAACAGTCTGATGTCGTGTGGAAAACGATAAATTACCCTACAGAAGAGACACAACCGTGTGGCAGGCCATGTAATAGTTTGAGGCCGTGTGGTTCACAAAGTCTCTAAATTCTACAGTTATACATGGTCGTGTACTGGCCATGTGGTCCACACGCTCGTGTGAAAGATCGTGTGGCCCTAAACCTACACACGATCATTATCAATTCACTTGGAAAAGTCATACACCTTTCATCACAAGTTCGGTTGATGTTTCTCATGCTCTATTTTGGTTTGATTCACTTAAATCTAGTCCTTCAAATGACATTTACAACGAATTAACAATTGTTGTCATGTTTTCGACAAGATTATCAAAGATTTGGCAAGAACCATAAAAGATTGAATTAATCAAACGAATGATTAGCGTCGGGTAGCAATATCAAATCAAATCGGGATCTAATTGTCGAAATGAGGTGTACTTACTATTTCTTGGCAAAGCTAGGGATGTTATTGATAGAAATTAAAAAATTGATAGAGAACGACTAAATGGTGGATGATTTGATTCAAGAAGAGCATAATAATCACTAGCATAAAGATGAAAAAATATGGTGCAAAGAAGAGGAAAAGAGAAGAAAAAGAAAATAAATTGAAGATGAAGAGAATTTTTATTAAATAGCTATGGCTTAAAGACCCTGGGGGCGGCATAACAAATTTCCCTATTTTTGTCGAAATTCAAAAGAAAATGAAAAAGGAAGAAATGGCTCGAACCTAAGACCACTAAGAAGGATAACTAACTCTTAACCATTGGGTTATCACCTATTTCATGTTTAATCTTAATTTCTGACCATATATATTTTGGGTGTGACTTTACCCTAGGTTGCCGAAAATAAAATGGGAAGAAGAGAGCTTGAACTTAAGTCTCTAGGGAGGACTCTCTAAAACTTAACCATTAAGCCTAATTAATTTCTTGTTTAACCATTTCAATTAACCCCCTATATTTTAGGGCTAGACATTTCGCCTCTAGTGCCACCTTAGGCTGCCTACGTACTTTCTTTCTTTCTTTACCCATACTAGTATTAGATCTACCATGATTTTCACCCACCACTAAGTTCAGGAGTGTCTCATTCAAAATACTAGTCATCAAAGCAAAGTTGGCCTTTCTCTTGGAAAAAGAAAAAAGATCAAATCAAAGAAAAAAAAAGAATGTATTTAATGGCCCATGGAAGCAACCTTCATGTTATTAGCACGACACTTTAATCAACTGAGCTAATAGACCATTGTTAATCAATGTTTAAGTTTATGATATTACTAACCGGCCACCTCAAATTAACCATAACAATTTATATATCTAATATTGTAACACCCCTTACCCGTATCCAAGGCCGGAACAGGGTACGAGGCATTATCAAACTTAACCATACACATAGACAAAAACCAGGCAATAAAATTTCATTTAATTCAAAACTTTTCGAACACATGCATAGACTCATATTTAAAGACATATAATGTGGCATAAATGAGCACTTACACGTCCATAATCATGCAATAACATGTCATTTACTTTAAACATATTTGCTTACCATCCTGTATATAATATACATTCTTACATTAACTAGAACTAGACATGCTAAATCTTATTCTCATTTTATACCATCATAATGTAGTTACCAATTTTTCCATTAAACATCCATATTATAAACCAACTTCCTATACATGCCACTCACTTGATATTTCTAATATTTGAATTAATTCTCCCAAAAATGATAGTTTGATAGTGTGATTTTGCCTCCGACGATCTCCAACCCCGAGCCGACCTGCAAATACTAAAGAAATGGAGAGGATGGGTAAGCTTTACGCTTAGTAAGTCCATATGAAATTAATAAGCAATTACTAACATGCTTTTCAAGATAAAACACTATAATTGTACAATTACACATGTTCAGGTTAAGCTATTTTATCGAGTTACAGTTACTAAATCATTCATATCTGGAGCTACAAAACTCCAAATTTAGTTTCGTTAATTTTCCTTGAAACTAGATTCATATACCTTTATCCCATAAAATTTCCAGAATTTTTACTTTAGCCAATTAGTACAGTTTATTCATTAAAATTTCCCCTGTTTCACTATCCAAAAATTCTGACTTCTCTTCACTAAAAATTATTTATCTCATATTTCGGGACTCGGATGATGTTCTTGTCCATTCCTTTTGAAATTAGACTCATTTAGGATTCTATTCATATAAATTATAACTCATAATTATTTTTTTACAATTTTTAACGATTTTCCAGGTCAAAACAGGGGATCTCGAATTCATTCTGACACTATCTCACAAAAATTAGAATATCACATAATATAGAACTCTTTTGCTCCCCTGTTTCTTTTATATGAAAATAGAGTCATTAATATTTAATTCCATAATTTTTTTGAAATTTAATTCAACTTACACAACTTTTTGGTAAATTTTCAAAGTCACGCAACTGCTGTTGTCCAACACTGTTTTACTACTAAAATTCACTCTTACATAATTTCATTTAATCCATTTTGTCTTATCGAAGTTCACTCAAATATCGAGCACATTGCTCATAATTTTCATAAACATATACCTGCACTTATTCATCATATAATCATGTTCACATGTATTTTTACTTAATCAATTTTTCCGTTGAACTCTTCGGAATAATAATTGATACTTAGTTGCCTGCACATATTTTCACACTTATAGACAAGGCTATCTAGTATGCATAGTAGCCTGCACTTAGTACTACACATGCGACCAATTATCCGGTACACGTAGTAGCCTGCACTTAGTACTACACACGTGACCTAACCATCTGATACACGTAGTAGCCTGCACTTAGTACTACACACATGATCGAAGTTATCGGGTATGCATAGTAGCTTCACTTAGTACTACACATGCGACCAATTATCTGGTACACGTAGTAGCCTGCACTTAGTACTACACACATGACCTCACAATAGATCATTCGTATCATTTCTATTCTGAAGGCTCAACTGAGAAATTCTTCACTTTCCAACATGTTACAAATTTATTCATAGTCCTTTTTTAATTTGTAATTTAAAACAAATAATCATTCTATAGGCAACCACATTTCATATGATAACAAAATATAATAAAGTAAAAAGAATCGATAAACTATTTACGTACAAACTTGTCGAAATCTCATCAGGTACAACCGTGTAGCAATTCATACAACCCATGTAATAGTAATTTAACATTCAATTCATGTAACAATAATTTGCCATTCAATTTCACAAGACACAACAAGCATCACATTTTCCATATCATGCACACCATCCATCAACTTCTCCTAAACATATTAAATCATACAATTTATGCCATAACAATATAAAATTACACTTCAAGTAAGGTATTGCATTATTATTAACACACGAACTTACCACGTATACGAAAATGGTCATTTTTACCATTTTGCCCACAACTTGGTATTTTGCCGATTTTATCCTGAATTTCAATTTTCCTTTCTCTATCATTACAATTATAGCCTAATTAGGACTCACATTATTCAAATAGACCCAAAATCATATTTTGGAAAAATTACAATTTTGCCCCTAAACTTTGTCAAAATTACATTTTTTCTCCTAGGCTCATAAATTAAACTTCATCCTATTTTCTTATGTTTTATGACATTCTGATCATTTTTCCCTTCTATAGCAACATCAAATTCACACTCTAACATGTACTTATGAACATTAGGTAGTTTTACCGATTATGTCGTTTTACTCGTTTTCACGTAAAATCGCTTAGTAAAAGTTGTTTAACACAATTTCAAGCTTCATATTCTACCATCAAACATCAAAATAAACACATTTCACCTATGGGTATTTTCCCAAATATAAACTCTAGGTTAAATTATTGCCAGAATAAGCTTAACCAAGTTACCAGAATTTCAAAAATGTAAAGAACTTTAAAAACGGGGCTAAGGAGCACTTACAATCGAGCTTGGGAGTTTGAACTAACCTTAATCATGGCTTCTACTGGTAAAAATGGTTGAATGAAGAAGATGATAGCTAATTTGGCTTATTTCCCTTTTTATTTCTTTTAATTATTAGTTTACCAAAATACCCCAAACTTAAAAATATTTTATTACACCCATTTCATGTCTATTTTCTTCCAGCAATTAACCAATGGTCTAATTATCATTTAAGGACTCTCAATTTAAAATTTCATAACAATTGGACATCTCTAGTATGTAGAACTCAACTTTTTCACTTTTTACGATTTAGTCCTTTTGACTAAATTAAGTTCCCGAATGTCAAACTTTTTGAACGAAATTTTCATGAAATTATTCCGTGAAATTGTAGACCATAAAATATAATAAAAATAAAATTTTCATCGTCGGATTTGTGATCCCGAAACCACTGTTCCGACTAGGGCCAAAATCAGGGTGTTACAAATATAATTTTATAGTGCATTAGAAAAGAAAAACTTAAGTACAAATTTTAATATTTTTGAACTTTAGTTTAAGTAACTTTTTAAAATTAGTTTTGATCCTTTTAAACATATTGATGTACAACGTGTAATAATACAATACTAATTTTTTTTTGTAACCCACAAATTATATAAATGAGAATCACTAAACTATTATTTATTATTAATTTATTTTAATAAAAATATACAGTAAATATATGAGTAATGATTTTGCATATTTTTTTGTCAGACCAACAATTAAAGACAAAATTTGATGAAAAATATGAATTTTAAAGAAAAAAATTAGGAAAATGGGCCCGTTTATGTGATATTTAGGGAAATATATTGATTTTTGAGAGACAAAGACGAAAATGCGTCTTGTTGGATGCGTTTTTAGCTGAAAACGTGTTTTACAGGATGCACTTTTTGACTTTTTTGAACATCAACACCTTTGGTTGCAAAAGGCCATAATCAAGTAGAGAGAGTTGATTTTCTAGATGTTTTCTCTCCTGATGTGAAACATAGGTCCATTCGGGCCCTTTTGGCTCTTTTTGCATCAAACAATCTTGAGTTAGAGCAGTTAGATGTAAAGACTGTTTTCCTTCACAGTGACCTTGAGGAGGACATCTATATGCAACAACCAAAAGTTTTCAAAATTTAAGGTAAAGAAGATAATGTTTGTCTCTTATGAAAGTCTTTGTATGGTTTGAAGCAGTCTCTGCGGCAATGGTATAAAAAGTTTGATTTCTTCATATTGAGTATTACTTTTTCTCGAAGTAAGTATGATAGTTGTTTTTACCTACAATGCCTTGATGATGATTCTTTTATATATATTTGTTGTTTTATGTTGATGATAAATTGATTGTGACTAAGAATCCATCTGAAATTGATCATTTACCATGCTTAACTTAAAGTTAAGTTCGGGAGGAAAGATTTAGGTGCAGCAAAAAAAGTTTGTGAGATGGAAATTTTTAGAGATAAACATTTCGAAAAATTGTTTTTATCGCAACAAAGGTACATCATTAAGATACTTGAGTGATTTTAGAAGTAATATTCAAAATCGATAAGTACTCCATTAGTTGCACACTTTAAACTCTCAATTTTAGATTCCCTACAGAATGAAGAAGATGAAAGGTACATGTCAAAAGTACCTTACTCAAGAACAGTCGAAAGTTTGATGTATACAATTGTATACATTCATCCTAATATTTCACATGTTTTTAATTTTGTTAGTCGATACATAGCCAATCATGGTAAGTTACACTGGCATACAGTTAAGTGAATTTTCAAATATTTATGAGGTACTTCTAACATGTGCTTAGAATCCGAAAAAAGCCTAAACGGCTTAGTCAAATATTTTGATTCAAATTATGCATGAAACTTAAATCGAATGAGGTCTCTCACAAGTTATCTATGCGCTTTTAAAGATTGTGCCATCAATTGGAAAGCTACACTTCAAGCTACAATAGCTTTATCTACTATTGAAACATAATACATGTCAATTACTGAAGCAGTAAAAGAAGCGATTTGGTTAAAAGGCCTGTTTCGTGAATTGGTAAGTGAAAAAAGGTTAACTGTCGTATATTGTGATAGTCAAAGTGTCATACATCTCATCAAAGATCAAATGCATCACGAGAGAATGAAGCACATAGACATTTTTTACCACTTTGTTCGAGAGGTGATCATTCAAGGGGATGTTCAGATTTTCAAAATTGTCACAAAACATAATTTGACCAACAGGTTAACCAAGAGTCTTCCAGTTTCAAAGTTTGAGCATTGCTCGGACTTGGTGAGTATCCAACGAAGATCAAATTAGGCCCATAATAGGGCTTGTAAATGAAGTTAAGGAAAAAAAGAGTCAAGGTGGAGATTTGTGGAGTTATGTCTCACATTTTCAGACTAAACAGTGTGTGACATTGCAACAAGGAAGTGCTCTTCTTCCTAATGAACATCCAACATCATGATAAGAAGAGAGCCTTCGTCCTGACAACGCAATATCACGTTGTAACGGCTCGATTTTAGGCTCAGTCGGAACAGTGGTTTTGGGACCACCAATCCAAAGTCAAAAAAATATATTATTATTATTTTAGAGTTATAGCATGTTTATATTAGTGCATGAAAATTTTGGTGAAGTAATTTTAGTATTTTTGAGCTTAATTACGAAAAAGGACTAAATTGCATAAAGTGCAAAACTCCTATTTTGATAGCTAAGGGTGTCAAATAGCTAGAGAACCTAAATTAGGGGTCTTTAAAGGGCAATTAGACCCTTAAAAGACAAGCTAGCCAGCCATAGAGACATGAGGAGTCAAAAAGTCAAAAGATGACTAGTGTTGGTAATTGATGACATTAGCAAATTAAATATTAAAATAAAATCAAAGGGGTCATCTTTCTTCTCCATTTTCCACCGAAATAGCAGCCATTAGAGGAATTTTTTAAGCTTGTAATTTCAGCCACTTAGTCTCTCTGCAAGTAAGTGATCTTGATGGTTTTTCTTGATGATTTTTGTACTTTTAGAACCATTGTAGCATGAGCTTTCTAACAAGGGGTTTATTTTGCAAAATGGTTGAAAGTCTAAGGTTTTACCATGAGAGTGTTCATGTTTTTTTTCTGAAATTTTATGGAAGAAAATGAATCATGGTTGTGAAATAAATAACTTTTGTGAAGTAGTTTTCATAGAAACTTTAACTAAGGATCATTTTGCATAAGTTGTAAAAAAGTTGATAAATGTGTGAAATAATGAGAATTACGGGCTGCTCCTAGTATAAAAAGTATTCGGCTAGGCTTGAATAATAAGGAAATTTGATAAAAATCAATTTTCGAGTCTAGGGGTAAAATGATCATTTTGTGAAAGTTTAAAGGCAAAATGGTTATTTTGCCCAATTACGAATTGTTGAGTACCTAGATCAATAAAATGATTAAATTTGTGAATTTTTATCATTACAGATCAAGAATTACAAAATCCAGGCATAGACCAGGGAAAAGCAAAACAAGTGGACTAAGCCGAACTAGTTGCCACATTTTGAGTACTAAGGTAAGTTGTATGTAAATAATACAACTACATTGTTATTTTATGTTTTTGAACTGATATAACATAAATTGCTTGTTTGTGGAAATGATTATGTATGATGAATATTGAGATAGTAGAACTCCCGTTTGAACCTTAGTAAATAAATCGAATATTCATGCCATGACATTCGGGTCATTTGTGTGCTAGTGTAAGACATATCTGGGACATACATCGGCCACATTATGAGAGGCAGTGTAAGACCATGTCTGGGACATGGCATTGGCATTAAGACAAGAGCTAGTGTAAGACATGTCTGGGATATATATCGGCCTCGAGATGTAAGCCAGTGTAAGACCATGTATGGGACATGGCATCGGCCTCGATTTCGATAGTCAGTGTAAGACCATGTATGGGACATGGCATCGACTTGATGGATGGGCTAGTGTAAGACCATGTCTGGGACATGGAATCAGTATTATACCCTATGTTTGAGGCTTAATGAATATCCGATAGGATTTTAAATGGTTCAACAGTGAGAGTTAGAGTTTAAGTTAAACGAGAAAAGTATAACCATGTTGTGAGTGGTACAGGTACCTATTTGAAATGTATGAGATGTGAGCTCAATATATGCTATGTGAATTATATTGGATAGTGATGAGTAAGTTGTGCTTATGCCTACTTTTGTACTATGAGCATGATGATGAATGGTAAAGTTGTTGTTATATTTATTTGCATGCAACTTACTAAGCTTTATGCTTACCCCCTATTCTTTCCATTTTCTTATAGTGCCGCCAAATTAGCTCGAGGATCATCTATAACACCCTAAACCCGACCTAGACATTATGGCCGAATCTGGTGATGTCACATGAGAGTGTTTTAGAAACCATTTCGGATCAGAAAAACCGTTCAATTTGTTATCTTTTTCTTAGTCAAAATTCGTGAAACATTCGAATTGTTTGAAAACATTTCTTTATCGCGAAAGCTTTTGAAACCAATTTATTATTTATTTAGAAAACTCTTAGTTTATTTTAGGAATACCACACTTTGGCGTTGTAGCTTATAAACCATGTTCGCGGTTCAAAACCCAAATTAAAACCAAAAGTCCAAGTCTAAAATTACATCAAAATATTCCCAAAATAATGAATAAGACAAAAATAGTAAGTTTACAAACCAAAATGTATGTGAGCGTGGTCACCGTCGAGTCGTCCACTGCACCGATCCGTCTACTGTTGGGGATTACCTGAACAGATAAAACAATAAGGGGCGAGTTTTCGCAAACTCAATTTGTACATCCCCACAGTTCAACATGCATACAATCAAATAAAAGATTACAGACAAAATTTGAGCCTAAACCCTTTTTACATAATCGATGTAAGCTTTAGCCCACTCAGAAACAGAATCAGATGCATATATAAAGTTGGGTCTTAGCCTACGAAGTCAGATATAGCATGCAATAGATCAGGTATACAGAAAAATACGCCCACCAACTCCGTCCAACCCAACACACCATGTGGGGATAAAATCGACCCACCCATCCCTACACACCAAATATGGGGATAATATCAACCTATCCAACCCTACACACCATAAGGTACCGCAATGCAACACACGTCATAAATATGCAGCTTAGCTGCCAGACAACAGGCTTATGAAGCCTTTCAGATACTTCCTTTACTTCATCAAACCCACCCCAATGCAATGCAGCATACAAACATGGCATGCTAATAAACAGATTAACAGACATATACCTATAACAGAACAGAACAGATATACATGCTAATTAGCACATGCATTAATCATACATCACATAATCAAATCAGATCTATAGAAATTAGAGGTTAAGTAACGCTTACCGACCCTATAACTGGTCACAGTCGACTTGGGCGACCCGTGCAACCTTACAGAACATTCAGAAAAATGGGCTCACATGTCCATGTGACATGCCCATGTGGGCCCACACGTCCGTATGGCTTATATGGCCCAAATCAGCCTTGGCCGGGTGGATCACACGGCCTGGCCTAAATTCTCACACGCTCGTGTGGTTCACCCATGTGGCCCACACGGCCCAATTGGTCGAGCTCGTGTCTCACACACAGCCTCACCGGTCAACACACGACTGTGTCGTGCACCCGTGTCGTATGCGCACGACTTGATTCATCAACCACAAGGTCGTGTATCGCCACACGACCTACCATACGGGCAGTCCACACGCCCGTGTGGCGTCGACAGTTTACTTTTCGACTTTTACTGAATCTCATTTTCTGTGTAATCAGAGTACACACCTGGTATCGATTCGAAGCTAACGCAACCACAAACACTTTAGAACCTAATATCGAACAACACGTCCCTTAGTCACTTAAACCAAGTTTCTAAGAACGGGCAAATCCCGAAAGTTAACGATGTCCATACCTCTAATGATCAACGGCAGTTCCTTACTGTCTAAAGTGTCGTTTTAGCAATCCACGGTGCCTAGATTGTCTCCTAAATAGAAAAGAGTCTCTTAACCACTCAACAAACATAAAAACAAGATAAAAAGCACCCTAACACTTACCAAATTCGCACCAAATGCAGAGATAAGTAACGACGACGAAAAAAGACCAAAAACTAATATTAAAATAAAGCAAAAATTGGCAGCAACAGGGGATTTTCGGCTGGAAAGAAAAAGAAAATGGAGAAAATATGGAGAGGGGAAATTTGCAGGGAAAATTCAACAGGGAGAGAGTGGAATGATTTGGGTTACTCCCAAATCCCTTGTTTTGCTCCCACTAAACCTCAGTTGTTGCAAACACTCAGTATGCCAAGCCAACTCAAACATTCCCACGGCATTAGTAGCAAAAATAATACCTTTATTTAGACTCGAACCGAAGACATTCTTCACATCCACACTCCCCTTATCCATCAGACCAGTAGGCCCATTCTTGTAAGCTTTTCCAACCAATTACTTATAAGCCCTGTAACCCAATACAAGACTTCATACATATAAAAACCGAAATTTTTCCCAAACTAAGTTTTGAACTCAGGACCTCTCACACACACCCAGAACACAAAACCATTAAAGTAGATACACAGTTGTGTCAATTAATCACAAAAGCCGAAACATAAAATTTAGGGCGTTACATTATCGGACGTCAAAGGCATCGATCACACTATCATCCGGAGCACTTGGTATAGTTAGATCTTTTATTTTGATTATGGCATGTATAGGACCCTGATTTTTGAGTTTTGTGTCATTGTTAATTGGCCAAATGTGTTGGCTTACTTTAGCATTTGATCCATTTTGTATAAGGCCATGGAAAATGGCTAATATTGAAAGTTTATATATGAATGCAATATAGTCTTTCATTAATGTGAAATTGTTGGCATGGTTGAATATAAGAAATATATATAGGCCTTAGCTATGGCTGTTTGGTGGAGAAATCATATTAAGTTAGACTTTGATGTGTTGGTTGGCATTAGATGGTGTTTTAGGGTGGTAAAAGGCTTGGTATATAGCCTTATATTATCCATATGGGTAGACACACGGGCGAGTGTCTAGGCCGTGTGTGACACACGGTCAGCCCCATGGGCGTGTTGCTAAGCTGTGTGTCCCCTACACGTAAAACTTGCAAGTCAGTATGCATGGTAGTAAACACACGAGAAGAGACATGGCCGTGTGTCTCAACCGTATGGAGGACATGGCCTCTGGCCATGGGTGTTTGCCTTGGCCGTACGCCCCTTATTGGATGCTGACGTCAGAAACAAAATGTCAAAGTGTTTAGGCACGAGCTAGGACACAGGCGTGTCGTGGCTGTGTGAGGGACACGAACAGTGTGAAAACCCCTGTAGGTTCGAATTTAGAATTTAATTCACACGGGCATGGGACACGGGCGTGTCTCTAAATGCTTAGGCCGTGTATGTCACACGGGCCACCAGCACGGCCATGCTATAATGACCACACGGACGTGTGCCTTGTTTCAAGAGTTATTTTTCTAAAGTTAGTTAAAGGACCCAGGTTGGTCCCGAATGGTTTTCCATGGATGTTTGAGACCTCGTAGGCCCATATTAAAAAGTTTAGACAGAGTTCGAAAAAGTCTTTAATTTGACCGAGTCTTAATGACATCGAAATGATGGTATGCATGTTATTAAGTGTGGTAATGCCTCGTATTCCGTCCTGGCGTAGGGCTCGGGTGTGGGGTGTTACACACGTTACGACTTGGCGACGTACACCTTAAGTTTTTCGGTTTTCTTCTCCCAATTAAACTTTATTTTTAGTTTCACAATTAAACTTTGATTAACCAAGGGTTGTTGTACTCATATATGCTACGAAATTCAGCCTATAAATAGGCCTTAGTTACTCTAGGTTTCATATAACAAGAATATTTAGATTGAGAGAAATATTTAGGTTTCACCATAATTTTTTCGATTTTCTTCTCCCAGTTAAACTTTATTTTTAGTTTTCCACTTAAACTCTGATTAGCCTAGAGTTGTTGTATTAGACTTGTCCATGGGCCAGACCAATCGGCCCGATCTGGCCCAAAGGCCTGCCCGAAAATGGGAGGATTTGGGTATATAATATGGTAATTAAATTAAATTAATCATTATATAATGTGATTAACTTAAATTAAAATGTTATATAATATAATTAAATTAAGTTAACAGTGGGTCCCATAATTGTAGGCTAATAATAAAGGGTGTGTAAAAAAATTCTAAATTAATAATAAAGGGTGTGTAAAAAAATTCTAAACCGAAAAAACCAAAGTAACCCTAACTAAAAAATAGATTTTTTTGTTTATTCGGTTTTCTTGATTTTCATGTTCGGTTTAATTTTTTTATTGGATCAATTTTCAATTTGGATATTTTAAACGGAATAAGTCATAACCTACAAGCCCATAACCCATTTACATACTCTCACCCAAATTTAAACCTTAAACCCAAATACCTATTAGAACTTAATACTCTTAAAAGCCTAAACCAATTAAAATTTAAAACCCAATACCCATTAATATTTAAAACTCGAATAAATAATTTAGTTTTTTATGATAATCATTTTAATTATAATTATTATATATATATACATATATATATAAAAGAAACCCAAATGTGTATATACTTATTAAGAATAGTAAAGGATATGGAAATTGTATGTTGTCATGTAAGAAAATAAATATTTTTTGAGTTCATTAAAATTTTTTGATTTTTAATATTAATATTTTTTATAATAAATTTGAAATAAATTAAAATTAAAAGTAATACAATATACTAAATTTTTAATTTTTAATTTTTTTATAATGAATTTGAAATAAAATTAAAATTAAAAGTAATAAAATATACTAAATTGAAGAAAGAAGATAATTATGTGAAAACAAAAATTAAAGGAAATAAAATTAAAAGTACCTCAATTAAATTTTTTTTTCAACCCAAAAAGAAGGTTAAAATCGAAAAATCGAATCGAATCAAAATTTTCAGTTTGGTTTGTTTGATTTTTCTCCCTAGACCAATTCGATTTATTCAATTTACACGAATAATTCGTTTTATTCAATTTTTTTATAAAAAAATCGAAGTGGCTAACTGCACACCGCTATTAATAATTAAGCAAATATTTTGAAATTAAACTATCCAAAAATTCAATCTTTCCATACCTTTATATATGATTGGAAATTAAAAAAAAAGAATAAACTATAATATTAAAAATACGTATCAACTTAATTAGGGTAACATGTTGAATTTTTCTAACTATAAATTTATATTAATTATTGAAAATACGTATAGACTTTGGCCCATTGATTTTAAGAATAGCAATTAAAATTAGTCTTGATTTTGTTAAATGATAGAAATGGATGAATGCATAGTGTGCAATGCTAGCAAAAATCATGGAAAGATTATTTTGATTTTGTAAAAATGTGAAAATCATGGGAAACTGGTGGGATATCCTCCATCTTAGTTTTCTATTTAACACCACTTCTCACCCAAAAAGAAATCACTACATAATTTACTCGCCTTAACCCATCATGGTTGACTCCGTTATTCGCCACCGTTCATAAATCATATCAGATGCTAACATACTTCATTATCAACCGCCTGTGTACATCTACCACCACTCCCATGCCAAAATCATAACTACAACTACAGGAAATTGATTTAGATAGTGTTTAGAAAGCTACTTAATAATTAGATTTAGGTGTAATCGGTTGTAATTACATAAAAATGGCATATTTAGATTACCATTGTAATTGACGGGTTCCATCGAATTGGATGTAATTGGAGCATTAATATACACTTTTCAATTCTTAGGGAAATGGTGAGATTGAAGTAATTACACTCAAATCTAATTTTAAAAAATTATTTTTTGTAGAAGTTATAAAAATTATATTATAAATATGAACCCGTTTGAGTGTTTTGGATAGTTATAGCCACGAAAAATCTTACATTATAAACCCTAAAAAGTTATATTATACAAAAAAGTTTATGTATTTTATAAAGTTATGGAAAAAATTATTATAATTTTTTACATGTTATAAAGGTATTATAATATATTTATTTATAAAACATTATGGTCAAATATAGACATAACCTATTTATGTGTCCATGTTATATATTATAAAAATAATATACTTATTCATAAAAATTTGTTATAGGTTTTCTTCATCATAACTTATTTATAAAAAAATAACATTCTAAAGTTATGAGAAAAAAATATATTATTTATAAGAAGTATTATGAAAGTATTGGACAATTTATAAAAAAAATTCTAAATGTTTTAGATTATAACTTTTATATTATTTTTATTTAATTACGTATTATAAAAAAGAATTAACCTAACATAAGTTATTCTCTAAATTTAAATTTTATAATTAAAGCTATAGACTATTTGGTTTTGGATTGTAAAACCAAATATTATAAGGTCGATGCTAATATGCGAATAGAAAATGTTTTCTTGCACAATATCGTGGGGTATGATATTATTTGAGAGAATGGTGCTAGACACAAGCACCATAGATAGCTCGCAGACTCTTTAATTTGAGACATTTAAGGCTTCAAAATGTGATTGAGAATACATTTATTGTTTTAAAAAATATTTCTTATATTAATTACATCACCTTAGTATAGCATAATAAAATAAGGTTGGATCGTACTAGCATGTTGTATATTTCATAACTTCAATCATAGGTGAAATTGAGATGATCCATACCTTGTAAAGTACATGAAAGAAAGAGATCTTGGTAATCCTAATGATGATACTGATGAACTCAATCAAAGGCCAATAACTGATGATAAATAATATATGTTAAATATTAAAGAGAGAATAACCCAATAAATATGCGTTATAACAATTAGATAAGATTGCATAAATTACTCTCAATTAAAAACAATTGCTACCAATAATTTGGTTGTTGTTATGAATATCTTATTAAGTGGATGTCCATTATGATCAAGATAAAGTTTTGATGTACTTTAAATTCTAATAGTTATTATAATTAGATATCTACTTCTTTTATACTTCTTATACCTATAAATATAGACTCTAATGAAGCATTGTATTCATCCCATTGATCAATAAAATACATTCTCTATTGCTTCCCATATTTTCTTTTTTCTTTAGTCTCTCTATCTCTCTTTATTTTATAACATGTTATCAGCATGATCTTGCTCAAAGAGATAATTCCTTTTATCGACGATCAAATTTGTCCATGATTTTCAATATATTTGACAGCAAGATGCAAAATTTTTACAGGAAATTTCTTTTATTTAATATTTCATATCTAATTATTATTTTTCATTCTTCTTTCATTATACGTTATCATTTTTTTATTAACTTGTTTTACTTTTTATTCTTAAGTATGATGAATGATTTGATATTGTTATCTATATGAAATCGTCAAGATTCACTCCCGAAGTTTGCTTTTTGATATTTGTTTGGGGATGATATCTTTTTCTTCATTACAAAGGATGTTTATAATCACTACTTCTCATCCATGGTAACGTAAGCCAATTTAATCAACTTCTTTTGAAAATTGATTTGATTTCTATTAATAAATTCAATATATATAATTCACTATCTATATCTCTATGAATTTATAAAACCCTTCATGCATTTAGTTATTGGAATTTTTATGTGGAGATAAATATTTTTTCATTTTTAATAGAATTGATTGGTTTAATTTTGATTTTGGTTTTGATATATAATTATTGTGGGATGTGAATAAAAATACTTACTTATCATGAATTTTGGGATATTCACTCTATTTGTGATAATTTCATATCATTGTAAAATTTGAGAAGAAATTATGTCATAAGAGGTGGAGGTTCGAAAATGTTTATGTTTAAACTTTTAATAGTTGTAAAGTTATTTTAATTTGACATTATAATATTTTGTATTTAGTTGTGGTATGATATATAATATATATTATCTAACCACAATGATTTATTAGTGACATGAATGTATTATTTGTTACGTTTAATATATGTTTTGTTTATACCTATTCATTTTATTTTTATATGAATAAATAAAATATTATTTAAAATAAATTAAGCATTCAATAAGGTTATACAATAAAATGATTATATGCTCCTAAAGAGCTAATATTGTATCAAACTATAAAAAGCTCTTTAAGAGCTTATATTTTAGCTCATTGTGATGCAAAATTTTATAAAATATAATATTATTTTTCAAATCAAGAAGATATATGTTGAATAAAACTTTCATGTGTTTTACATTAAAACCATATATATAAATAACATGAGACACTCATGTATTTGTATTATATATATTCCCCGAAGGAATACATTACACGATATGATTGAAACATCTAATATGCTCCTGCAGTAGCAATATTGTGAAAATGACTTTAACAGTATTTTCGAACGATCTCATACCTTCAAGTGGCTAAGTAAAATAATAAATTACTAATAAAAAAACTATGAAATTCTTCCCACTAGTTTTTCTTCAGTCCCTGAAGTGAATGTAGTAGTACATAACAATTATGAAAAATGAAAATATAGAGATCATGATTATTGTTGTAATTAAAGATGTGATAGGAGACTAATATGACAACACGAATAGATAGATTTTGATTTAAAATCCAAGCATGTTTCGTGATGGTGATTATGAAATAAAGAATCAATGGAGGCATTTAAAAGTCTATCCTACTAGATTTATTGCATTCCCTGAAGTGAATGCAAAAATAAAGAAAATAAAAGATATAATCATGGACCACTAAAAGTAGGAACATAGTAATAAATAAGAGAACAATAAGAGTTCTCAAGATAACTCTTCAAATGGTAAAGGTAACTTATGTTATTAATGTGATATGAAAATTTATTGGCCACGTATGTGGCATATGCCTAAATATTTTGCTTCTGTTAATATTCTTTGAGGAAGGATGTGAGAATGTAATAATAAATTCTATCATTATAGATAGAAAGTATTTATCTTATTTGGTACTAAAACAAACAAATATTGTTCCAATATTTGATAGTACAAAATTAGTCAAAAACTTTAGAAGAGCTAATATATTAATATCTTGTAATGGTTAATTCATTGGTTTTAAAAGATATTTATAATGGATCTTATATTGAGATTGTGAATGAGGAAAATATTATATTTCATATGAATCACTATTGCTATAAGTATCTATTTTGAAAGGACGAAAACGAGAGGATTGAGTTATTAGTTTATATTTATTTTATAATTTTTGTGATCTTCTTTTGTCATCATTCTCATTAAGGGGTTAGAAGAAAAATATTTGACTGTGAAAGATCTATTTATGAGCAATAAAATATGATAATTCTATCTAAAGCTCTTTAAGGTTGGATGCACTTGAAGTTACAATTTCTTTTTAGATATTTGAAGATTTTAGCATATTCCCTGAAGCGAATATTGCATATAATTGTTTGAAAATTATATTTATTTTGTAACACCCCTAAACCGTGTCCGTCACCGGAACAGGGTTACGAAGCATTATTGGAGTTTTCAGAGCATTTACAAATAATTCATGTCAATTACTATTCATTTTCTGAGATTTTTCATAACGACCCTTAAATAAACCCTTAAGGCCCGATATGAGTATTAGAATTGAGTAGGTACTAAATCAGGAACTCAGAGAATTTTTGGCAAAATTTTTAAAATTTTCCTAGATGCAGGGCACACACTCCCATGTGGTCCAGGGACACACCCGTGCTGCAAGCCGTGTTTGACCTGTGTAACTCTCTGACTTGTGCCACACAGCCAACCACACACCCGTGTAAGTAGGCCGTGTGATCAATTTAATTTTCAAAAATTAGGTGCAGGGTTCACACGACCAAGACACACGTCTGTATTCTAGGTTTGTAGCACACACGGCTGAGACACAGGCCCGTGTCTCTGCTCGTGTGCTTAATTCTAAGTATTCTGTTTTAAAATTTTAAGATGTAGGGGACACACGGCCAAACCACACAACTATGTACCAGGTCGTGTGTCACACACAGTCAAGACACACGCTCGTGTATCTACCCGTGTGGACAAAATAAAGCCATTTCTTAGGTTTATTTCTCATCCAAATTTGCCAATAACCTACACCAACACTTACAAGTATATACCAAACAAAACATTACTAGCCATTTCAATAGCTAGTTTACAAACCAAATTCATATGCCATCAGAGGTCAAGTTACCTATACATGCCATTATACCAAAATGAGGTTACTATTTATACCAAAACAAGCTAGTGGATATTGTGATGATGCTCCAACTGATCTCTAACCTTCGCGAGCTTCAGAGCACTATAAAATAGAGAAAATAAAACCTAGTAAGCATTATATGCTTAGTAAGTTCGTATAACAGGAATTGGAACTTAACAATCACATTTAACAATATTAAGCATACAATTAACATGCTTTCATCATTTTGACAAGTTTACCTAAAAACATATACTCAATCAAGCAAGTTAGTCATATAATACATTTAAATATTAAATAAACGTAGATGAGCTCATCATATAATCCTTCATCAAATAATTCAAAAACATTCAAGGCATATTTCTTTTTATCTCATCATTTTCTTATGTCAAGAATGTTATCCGTTGAATTATTGAAATATCGATGGATACTTAAATAGTACACTCAAGGTGTACATATCTATAAACCGTAAATTCTTATTTAGGGAGCATACTCTTGAGCCACATGTCAAGATGCTCAAACGAGCCATGTAATCATGTAACAGGACACTTATCCAAGCTAATCAAGAAACTCGTAAGAGTTTTTACTTAGGAAGCTCATAGAGCCTTTCAGATATCTCTGAGGAGATAATATCAGGGAGCTTCAGCTAAGGTAACAAAGAGTTCAAGTGAGCTTAACCAGAAGCTTATGAAGAGCTACGTTTGTGTCCACATTATATGTCAGATCACAACCGATCGAAACATGTATCAAGATGCTCACAAAGAGCTGCGGTAGTGCGCAACACATGCTAAATCACTAATGATTAGAATGCTCGCAGGAACTATATAACAAGATGCTCGAGAGGCTATATCGGGATTACTCGTCCGAGCTAAATCTCTTCTGCAACATATGCAGAATCACATTCATGTACGGGAAATCAAATGTATCCATCGATTTCATTATTCAAACGGAACTTGACATTTTAATGACCTTTTCTATCATGTGATTATTCATATATTTATAACATTCATATAGTCATATAAACATTTACTTCATTCAGATTAAATATAACATTCAATTCAAACATGTTAATATACATAAATAAGTTACACGAACTTACCTTGATAATAGTTCGTATAAGAAAATCTACTAATCTGAAACTCTCTTTTCCTCGATCTAGCTTTGAATTTGTGTTATCCGGATCTATATAAATGAATTTAATCATCAATTTCTCACATTTCATATTCTATTAAACTCAATTTACATCCTAGGCAAAATTACCATTTTGCCCCTAAACTTTTTATAAATTCTAATTTCGTCCCTAGGCTCGGAAAATGAAATTCATGCAATCTACTCCTTATTCCAAGCCTAACTGAAATTTCAATATAAAATTTACAGCACATGTATTATACAAAATTCAGAATTTTTCTTCAATTTTCACAACTTTACAATTTAGTCCTTAAATTACAATTTCATCAAAATTCACTTTGTAAAAGTTGGTTATCTATCAACAACCTTTCATTTTCTACCATAAATTTCAAATTTTCAGCATATTCATCTAATGAAAAAATTCTATACTTTGATAACTTTTCAAATTGATCCCCAATCTAGATAGATTAGGTTATCTCGATCTCAAAAACTAAAAACGGACAAGAATACTTACCCAATTATGCTTGATTAGTCTCTTTTCTCTCTCCTAGGGTTTCCATGTATTTTGGGGATGAAGATGATAATAATATGATGATATTTCTTATTT
This sequence comes from Gossypium hirsutum, assembly GCF_007990345.1. NCBI lineage: Eukaryota > Viridiplantae > Streptophyta > Magnoliopsida > Malvales > Malvaceae > Gossypium > Gossypium hirsutum. The sequence continues at coordinate 56,638,877 of NC_053424.1, forward strand.
ATTAATTTATCATCTTTTAATTATTTTAGTTTTCAATTTAGTCCTTAACCTTTTCTAATTTTTCCATGGATGAATCACCAAAAATATCTACTAACTTTTCTTTAATGGTCTAATTACCATATAAGGACATCAAGTTTTGAATTCTATAGCTATTTGATACTTCCAACTACTAGAATCTAACTTTTATATTTTATGCAATTTGGTCCTATCTGTAATTAAACACAAAATCAATAAAATTTTCTTATCAGAATTTTCTTATGACATTCCTATAAAAATACTAACCATGCAAAAATATAAAAATAAATTTTCTTTTCAGCTCGGATTTGTGGTCCCGAAACCTCTATTCCGATTTCACTGAAAATGGGCTGTTACATATTTTGTTGACTTAGTGACCTTATAATATTCACATTAATTTAGACATTTGCAGTTGTAAATGTCACAATAGCACTTATACTTGGATACAAAGTAAAAGGAATGATAGTAAAATTATTAGTTTGTTACAATTTAGTACAATTGAAACACACGTTAAGGCAAACTAGAAGTTTACTGATACAAATGCATTTACTACTGAGTGTGACCAGTTAGACCATTCTAGATCATATATGATGCGAAAATTAATTAATAATTCATATGTACATTCATTAAAGAACCAAAAGATTCTTTAATTTAAAAGAATTCTCATATGTTGCTTCTTCTCAAATTGATTATTAGAAACTCACTAGCTAAAGTTGAGATCTAATGTCTTGCATTTCTGAAACGAATATGGGCTCATTCATCCACCATGTGGATGGTTTTGATATTATATGATTTTGGTAGATGCATATACAAAATCATCACATATGTGTTATCAATTTGCATCCTATCGTTTGCAAGATTGCTTGTTTAAATAATTAATTTCAGATCATGCAATTATAACAATTCATCTTGCTAATACCGATGAGTTTATATCTCAGTATTTTATTGATTGAGTTTGAAAATTTTTTGTAAAATTTTGTTATTTATGCGCATAATGGTTTAGATAAATTATTGATTGAATGTCTCTGATTAATGTCTAAACCATTATGAGAACTAAACTTCTTATTTCAATCTATTTCAACATGAGATTATGTTGATTTGTGTGTTGTACACATCAAGCCAATAATTTATAAATACTCCCCATTACAATTGGTTTTTGATCAAGAGCTAAATATTTTTCATCTTTGAATTTTTGTATGTGTGTAATTTTTGTATACGCGTATATGTTCCAATTGCTCTACCACAACGCACAAAGATGAGTGAATCCTCAAAGAAAGTTGGGAATATATATTAATTACAAGTTTCTTTATATTATTAGATGTTTTGAATGTATTCGAGATTCAATTATGACATGATTTGTGATTATAATTTTGATTCGATAGTTTTCCCGACATTAGAGGGAGAGAAATAATAACTTGTAATAAGTTAGGAGGAGAGTAATTTGAACTAGAAGTTTAATAAGGATAACTCATTACAAGGTGACTGTTAGATGTATTTACAAATTTAATTAGGATAACCAAGTTAATATTTTAATTTGAATCAAAGTCCTAGTCGGACAATTAGTTAGAATAAATAATAGATTGATCGATTCCAAAGATGAAAATTCATGTAACACCCTAAACCCGGCCTAGACGTTATGGCCGGATCCAGAGGTGTCACAAAGAATGGGTTTGAAAACGAAGTCAATATGATAAAACCATTTCAATTTTTCAATTCTTGTTTGCTTGTATCCAATGTCAAAACGTTACCTAATTAATTAATTTTCCTTTAAACATGTTTTACAGCGGAAGCTTTCGAAAACCATTCTATTTCAAAAAATTCAATTTGCATTTTCTGAAAACCTTTATTTGCGACAAACCATCATTTTCATAAAAACATTTTACTGAAGCAGTCGAAATATCAAACAAACCCAAAAACAACAGTTAAAAACCAAACAGTCCAAGAGTTCCAGAATTTACAAACTCCCAAATAAATCCAAAGTTTTAAATAAACCATAAATACTAAGTTTAAACGGTTTTACAGATGAGTGGTCACCGCCGAGTCTCCACCGCACCAATCCGCCTAAGTCTGTGGATTACTTGAATAAATTAGACAACAAGAGTGAGTTTTCGTAAACTCAGTGTGTAACCCAGCAGAATTAGACATGCAAACATACAGAAATCACATATATATAATAAGATATAGACTCAGACTTATGTCTATCTCAAATACAGGTAACAAATACAAATTTATAGATCAGATAATCAGAATCCTACCCTCATCCTCTACACACCACCTCTAACCATCCCATCACACCATGTGGGGTTAAAAATACTCACCCAACCCTACACACCATATCGTGCCATTACAACACATATCAGATAATATGTAGCCATGCTGCCAAAATAAAGGCAATGATTGCCATACAGAACATTTCCTCCACATATACAAATCCTACCCCAAAACAGATACAAAAAATAGATACAAAAATAACAGATTAATATGCTCAACATGCTCATATACAAATTATAGATTAATCAGACATGCATAGCATTATCATACTCAGAACAGAATATTAGACTATCAGATCTACAACTTTTAGGGTTTGGTTAGCCCTTACCGACCCTACAATAGGCCCATAGTCAATTAGAATAACCCGTACGACCCTAGGGAAAATTTCAGAAATATGGGCCCACATGTCCGTGTGGTCACATGCCCAAATCGGTCTTACCTATATGGCCTACACGGCCTAGCCTAAAATCCACATGCTCGTGTGACATGCTCGTGTGGGCCCACACACCCAACTTGGCCTAGCCTGTGTGGCCCACACGGCCACACTCCGGCCACTACACGACTGTGTCCTATGCACGGCCATACTTTTTTTGATCACATGGCCGTGTCTCGCACACGGCCAACCACATGGGCAACTACACGCCCATGTAGCGTTGACAGAACTATCTTTTAGCTTTTTCCAAAGCCTCATTTCCTGCGTTTTGGGTACACACCTGGTATAATTTTGATGCTAATGCAATCCGGAGACCACCAGAACCTAAAAATCGACATTTCAAAACCCGAATTTAGTAACACTTACGATAACTCAACCACAATTATTTGACAAAAAAGCCCTACAATGCCAATCAAACACACGGATACTTACCGTTATCAAACAAAAACCTCGAACACTTAATTTCTTGCAAAAGCCCTAACTGATTCTTATCCTTTGCCTAAATCGAGAGTAACGAACACAAACCCCCTCATTAAAACTTAGCCAAAAATGTTAAGATTCTAAAAAAATAAGACTTACCAAACGAACACAGCCGGAAATCACACAAAAGGGAGCGAATTGAGAAAATCAAGATAGGATGAAGGGACAAAAATTGAACAGAAAAAGAAAGAAGATAGTAATGTCAAAAAGAGAAAAGGGATTTTTGTAAAAAGAAATAAAAGAAAATAATAAAAGAAAAATATAATCTATTAACAATCCCACTAAAATCCTAACTCCCTACTAACTACCCTAGAATCCCAACTCCACCGGAACTCTATCAGATAACAGAGCAAAAATATAACACCCTCGCTAACATAGGGATTCGAACATAGGACCTCCAACACATCAACTCCCTTACCACTCGAACCAGCAGGCTCATTCTAATATGAATTAACAGACAATTTTAAATAAGTCCACTGAACAAGGGTAAGGCTTGGATAAAAAATAACAAAATTAGCAAATGTGAGGCTTGAACCCAAGACCTCTCATGTAACACCCTTTTACCGGTGTCCGATGCCGGGACAGGATACCAGGCTTTACCGAACTTAAATACAAGCAAATATACAAAATCGGGCCATAAAATTTTGTCCAAATTTAAAACTTTTCAAGCACATACAAATTGTCCCTTATAAGGGCCTACGAGGCCCAAAACATACATCGAAAGTTGTTCGGGAATAAACCGAGAACTTTCGAAACCTTTTCGACACTTAGAAAATTTTCTTGTTTTAGAGAGTCACACGCCCGTGTGGGAAGGCCGTGTGGTCACAGACGCCTGTGCGGCTTGGGACACGCCCGTGTTCTCAGCCCGTGTAACTTTCTGACTATGATGTCATCAACAAAATGAGGTCACACAGCCATAGCACATGCCTGTGTGCTTAGGCCGTGTGGTGAATTAAATTCTTGAAATTAAGTGCAGACTTCACACGGCCTGGGTACACGCCCATGTCTTGAGGCCGTGCCTTCCACACGGTTGAGACACACAGTTGTGTCTCTACTCATGTGGCTACTACTGGGCATTCTGTTTTGCATTAATTAGGATGCAGGGGACACATAGCCGAGCCACACGCCCATGGGGCAAATCGTGTGTCACACACGGCCTAGACACATGCCCGTGTGTCTAATCGTGTGGACAAATCTTAGGCTATTTTTCAAGCCATTTGCCACCCTTGAACACTCACCTACCTACACTATCTTCATGGCATGCAACATGGCACATTGGGTTACTCAAGCATTCACCTCCACGGTTAGATTATATCTATAATGTCTCATAATACATACTTAACCTATCATGCCTTCTTATAGCATTCCATACCAATTTCATATTTATTCATCCTTAAAAATCTTCTTTCAATCTACTCAATCCTACCACGATTATTGTTATACAAATTAATCATATTTCATATTTTAAATATACATGCCATCCATCACTCTCATTTGCATAAACAACCACAAGCTTCATCAAACACATACCTTTAGCATATGAACCACATCAAGCATAACCACATTCATCAAAAAACCATAACAAGCATAAACACATTTGCATGCATGTATAACTAATTAGGGTACAACCCAAATAATCAATATAAGCCACCTCTCATGGCTATATACAAAATGAATCACAATACCAATATGAGCCAACACATTTGGCTAATCAATATAACAGGCTAATCAATATGACACATAACAAAAAGACCAAGTCCCTATACATGTCATATTCAAAATGTTCAATCTAACTATACCAAATTTTCCAATTGATAGTGTGATCGAAAACTCTGACGTCCTCCAATCTATGAGCTAGCTTGGCGACACTATAAAGAAATGAAAAGAAAGGAGGTAAGTGTTAAAGTATAGTAAGCTCACATGCAAATAATAAGCAACATAAATCATAAAATTAACATAAGTCAAAGTTTCATAAATGTCATCAAGTCTCATAAGCATAACTTTCTCATATGCATTCTTACCACATGTTCATAGCATACCGAGATCTTTAATCATGAGTTTATGTACATACCTGTACTAACTTGTACATAATACTTACTTTCTCGTCTCTGACGTGTTCATTAAGTTTACCTGTAGAACTTCTCTTTGAACTACCCGTTGAACACTTGGAATACTATCGGATACATCGAAAACTCGCACCTAAATGCCTTATATGTAGCCATCACTACCTCATATCATATATCACATGTTGCTCGCTTTCGAGCTACTCACAGGTCTGCTCACACAAGCTATCGGTCAGGGTGTAGCTACAAGGGCTGCTCACACAAGTTGTCGGGTATCCGCAACACATACCGGACTACCCAACCACTGGTAGACATGCAAGACCAGTACCCGAAACCCCAAAACATGTGTCACATATATCATGAACTTAGACCACAACTCATGAGCTCAGATCACATAATTCCTAGTGACATGTCACTTGTATTCTAAACTATTACTAAGGTTCAAATGAGATTATTCGATACCACACATTCCTATTGAGCTTGTTCGTAATGTCGATTTCAATATCTATGGCACCAATCTCATACTCATGGAATAATCAAAGCATAATTCATAATAAAATTTAAGCATTAAACACATGATACAACATTGCATTAACTATATATGTACTTACCATACATGCAATATTAAAGCATTAAAAGTATGGTATATATTGCATAATTTGCAAATGAACTTACCTCGGTACAAAAATAATAGAAACGAGCCTAATCCTCATAAACTTTATTTTTCCTGATCAAGACTCGAATCACATTTTTCTTGATCTATAATGCCAAATTTAACTTATTTAATACATACATTATTCAAATTGACCCATAACACATACTTTGGTAAAATTACCATTTTACCTCTAACTTTTCACTTATTTACACTTTAGTCCCTAGGCTCGTAAAATGAAATGCATGCATTTTCTTGGTTACCCAACCTAGCCGAACCTATACCGTGCTCATATCAGCCCACGTTTTCCTTTATTTCACATTTTTCTACTCATTTTTACACCTTTTACAAACAAGTCCTTTGTAGGTGTTTTCACTAAAAATCACTTAGTAAAAGATGTTCATAACACATCAAACTTTCATAATCTTCCATTAATCATCAAAATACAAACATGTCACACATGGGTCAAATTTTATACATGAAACCTAGCTCAAAATATGGCTAGAAATGGATAGATCATGCTTCAAGGACTTCAAAAATGCAAAGAATATAAAAAACGAGGCTTGGGAGCACTTACAATCAAGCTTGAAAAGTTGAACAAAACCCTACCTATGGCTCTTGGAAATTTCTACTAGCACTTGGAAAAGATGAGCAAATTTTTTACTTATTTTCCCTTTTTATTCTTTTATTTACCAAATGACAAAAATGCCTTTTAAGCCTTTCTTTCAAATTTTTCCTATTTATGCCCATTTTTGTCCAAAATTTTAGAACTTGGTCAAATTGCCATTTAAGGACCTCTAATTAATAATCCAATGCAATTTCATGCTTGAAGCTTCTAAAACGCAAGTTTTGCAACTTATTCAAATTAGTCACTAACTTCAAATTGGACACTTTAGGCATAGAATTTCTTCATGAAAATTTCACACAAACATGCAATCATATCATGGACCATCAAATAATCATAAAATAATTATTTCTATTTCAGATTTATGGTCTTGAAACCACTGTTCCGACTAGACCCTAATTCGGGATGTTACATCTCAGACACCCCTAGAACATTTAGCCATTGAAGCAGACAGATATTTGGGTAAGAATTCATAGAAACAAAAATAAGAAAGTTAGGACATTACAATTCTTTTAGATGGTCATATAGTGGAGGCGGGTGCTCTAGAACTGACCTAAAACATAACTAAGAAGTAAAACTCTAGAAGAGATCAGGTACCTGAAATTGAATTTTAAAATAATAAAAATAAGAACTCTAAATAAGTTATGTCAATTCGAGAAAATGTGGAACCGAATAATAAAAGTGGTCGACAATGATTTTGCATGCAATATTATTATTGAAATAATAAAATAAAAGTGGTCGATAATGATTTTGTTTTTGTTTTGCTTATTTATTTATATTTTTTATTTTTGTGATATGGAAAAAAAGAAGGGAAAAAGAAAACATGAGTTTTCTTTTCACGTTCTTTTTGGGGTTTCCTAATTTTTTTTGATACGATTCTCTTTTCTCCTCTCTCCCTCTCTTCTCACTAAAATCTTTCTCGTTTGTAATTGTGATTTCGTCATTTTGATTTGGTTTCGGGTTCTTGAGGGAGATATAATTGCGCAGCGAGTGACGGCGATTGTTGGGGCTCTTTTATCGTAAATTAAGGTGTGGGATTCGAACATTTATTTTTCAATAATGAAATTATGAATTGAATATGTGAAATTCGGAAGTTATGGGTGTTTCCTGAATTGTTAAGTTTCGATGTTGAATTACCAGTTTTTCTGTGGAATTCGGCAAAAACTGTGTTTTGAAATTGTTAAATTTAGCATTGAATCAAATTTTTTTAGATATTTTGGTATCTTGTTAAGTTACCTAGGGTTTGGGAACTATTTCAGGAGCAAATGTATGATTTGCAACCTGTTTCGGTGTGGTTTCGTGACCACATGGGCATGTGCTTCTACACGGATGGCCACACGGGTGTGTGCTCCCATACAGGCGATTCACATGACCGTGTGTAATTGGGATTTAAGTTTTTCGGGTTAAATTGGGTGCCACATGGCCTGGCCACACGGTCGTGTAGCTGATTTGGGGGAAATTAGTCAATTTTCACACGACCATGTCCTTTGAGCACACAAGCATGTGTGTTTGAGAATTAGGGATTTAGTGATTTGGTGTCACAAGGCCTAGCCACAAGGCTGTACGATTTATTTGGTGATTTAGGGATCCCACACGGGCATGTGTTTTGGATACACGGTCGTGTCTGGTGGGCACACTAGCATGTGTGACCCTCAAATGGTTGTGTCTATCTTGTACCCTATTTTGGCACAAATGGACAGAGAGTTAAACGGTTGGATTACATGGTTATGTCCTTAAGTCACACATGTGTATGCCTCCTTCCACACGGGCGTGTGCCCCTCCACATGGGCATGTTGACCCCCACATGTCCTAGACATTTCCACACGGCCAGAGCACATGGTTGTATGCCTTGACCTCGCCAAAATTGTTTTGTGTCAATTAAAGCTTGGTTGTAATTCTATGTGTTCCGATTCCTAGCTAAATCTTAGTAAGGGTGTTCAAAACTTTGTTTCGACCTAGGCTGGTATGTTTTATATAGATATACCTTTATTTAAGCAAATTGTTTGATTGTTACTTGTGGTTACTATGCAATTAATTTTGAATTCAGATAAATGATTGTACACATTCCTGAACCTTAGTGAATGGTGTGAGAGTATTTGAGTGTGGTGCACATTCTGTGACTGCACAAGAATTTTGTAATGACTGGATATGAGTTTCTGTATCCGAATCACTATTTGGAAATTTTATATTTTGATTCTATATGTTTGTTTGCATACATGCATTTGTATAAAACTTTTGGGGTTTTGGTTGTGAAGAGAAGGAAGATTGTTCTGATCTGGTAGTTAAACTGCAACCTATCTGTACAGCAGTTTACTGCATATACGTCAGTTTTGCTGCGTATTATTATCTGATCTGGCAGTTTAAACTGTAACATGTCTGTACAGCGAATTACTACATTGCACTGTATTGCATATACGTCAGCCCTACTGTATATTAATATATGAGTGACTTAATCCACATACATGGTGTGTAGGGTTGGATGGGCCTTTTGAGGTCTTATGTAGTGTGTTTGGTTGGATGAGCTTAAACAGCTCTTTTGGGCCTTTAGTGTTTTCCCCTTTTAGGTATATTTACGTGTTCTATAGTTGGACTTGGCATGTCAGAGGTATTGGAGTGATATGTTTTAAGCCGGACTAATAAAACGACTTCTCAAATTTATAAATTTGTGATCTGTTTTGAACTGTAAACATTTATAAAGATTGTGGTACAATTTGATTTGGGATTTTCATAAATAGTTTTGTTTTGAATTCTATAAACTTTGGTACTTTATTTCTGAATGCTTTCAACGTGACTTGACTTCTCTATTTTGAATTCTAAAAGGCTAAATGGTTTAGTTCGATTTTAATACCTGTGTTTGAATAATATTTTAACAACTCATTTTGTAAAATTGTTTCAGATCACTTTAGTGATTAATGTGACCTCTAAAATTTGGTTTAAACTCCTAGGCCGAGTTTTTAGGGCATTATGTTAGTGGTATCAGAGCCAAGTTTGCAAGAACTCGGCTTATGTTTTTAAGTATTCGTGTGCAAATGTGGTCTTTGGTTTTAAAAAATTGAGAAACTTTACCACAGTAACTTGAAATGAATTGTATTTTGGAATAAGATTTCGTGAAAATAAGATGTTCGAGTCTTGATGCCGGTTTATGCGAACTTGAGAAAAAGTAAGATTAGTTCTGTAATTTTTGAATCGTAACGTTTCTGTGTATGAAACACAAATGTGTATTTGCCTCAGCGGTTAGTGTTCTAATTGTGTGTTGAGGTCTTAAGTTTGGTATGGTATTGCTTGGGTTTAGAGTGTGCAGTGGGAGCGTAGTGATCGACCATTGATTAAGTGACTGTTTTGTTAGTTGGAAATTTCGAGGACGAAATTTCTTTAAGAAGGGTGAGTTGTAACGCCCGATTTTTGGGGATAGAATTTTTGGGATTTGTAGGTAGGGTTAGTGGCTAGATCGTGCATTTGAGTTTGTATTCGAGTTCAAGTGTCAAAATGGGCTTGTTGGTCTGGTGGTTGGTTATGTGTTATTTTAGCCTGGGGGTCCCCGGTTCGAGTCCTCACATGTGCTTGGAGGGGATTATGTTGATTTAACTTTGGTTTGGTTTTAAAAGGTCAGATTTTATTTTTATTTGTTTTATTTTTATTTTTCTTTTTATTTTTGTGATATGAAATAAATAAGGGAAAAAGAAAACATGAGTTTTCTTTTCATGTTCTTTTTGGGGTTTCCTAATATTTTTTGGTATGTTTCTCTTTTCTCCTCTCTTTCTCTCTTCTCACTAAAATATTTCTTGTTTTTCATTGCAGTTTTGTCGTTTTGATTTGGTTTCAGGTTCTTGGCGGAGATATAATTGTGTGGCGAGTGAAGGCTTTGTGGTTCACTGAATGTTGGGGCACTTTTATCGCAAATTAAGGAGTGGGATTCGAGCCTTTCTTTTTCAATAATGAAATTATGAATTGAATATGTGAAATTTGGTAGTTATGGGTGTTGCCTGAATCGTTAAGTTTCGATGTTGATTTGCTGATTTTCTGTGGAATTCGGCAAAAACTGTGTGTTCTGAAATTTTTCAATTTAGCATTGAATTGAATATTTTTGGCATATTTTGGTATCTTGTTGAGTTACCCAGGGTTCGGGAACTATTTTGGCAGCAAATGCACGATCTGTAACTTGTTTTAGTGTGGTTTCGTGACCACTCGGGTGGCCACACGGGCGTGTGCCTCCATGCGAGTGGTTCACATAGGGTTTCCGGGCTAAATTGGGTACTAGACGGCCGTGTCCCCTGGGCACACAGGTGTATGTGTTTGAGAATTAGAGATTTAGTGATTTGGTGCCACATGGGTTGGCCACACTGTAATATTCTAAACTCGACCTAAAAGTTTCGACCAAATTTTGGAAGTCACATAGATCACCTAAATGATCGAAGGTAAATTTAAGTTTGACAAACTGAAAAACATTGCAATATTACAGTAACGTAGAATTCTCAGTTAGATAAATATTCCTATTTTGTTTTCAGAAGAAAGCACAGTCCCAATGACATTTAAGTGCGTAAAACATAAAATTTCATACTACACTTTTCAAAATAGTACTTACAGTCCAAGGGGTTTAATTATAAACTCAGAAATTGTAAAAACTATTAAAGCCTATTTTAAACCGAGACTGTCCAAGACCTCTACATACCCAATCTAGCCATCAAAACCGAGCATACTTGCAAAGGGAAACACTAAGGGGGTGAGCTATACGAGCTTAGTGTGCATTTAAAACGTGACTTAAAATAGAGTTACATAACTCAAATCCAGAGCGCAACAAACTTAAAGACACTCACAGAGTCAGAAAGCATACTTGGAACCAACGTCCCATCAGAACGTAACAACTCAAGCACACGAAGTCACACATAGTCAAACAGGATACAATTAAGTAATCTTGCACCTAGAACACTCAAACAGATGTGTATGAAATGCAGTCAAGTAATAAAACCCTTCCATCCAGCCAACACACTTTTTGGTCCTCCGATCACACCTTATAAGATCTTATTAAGCTCAAACAACCAAAACACACTACATAGGACCTCGAAAGGCCCATCTAACCCAACACGCCATATATGTGAACTAAGCCACTCAGATATTAATACGTAGTAGGGATAACATATATACAGTAAGCCACTCATATATTAATACGCAGCAAGGCTGGCGTATATGCAGTAGAGTGCAATGCAGTAGTTCGCTGTACAGTCATGTAGTAATTTAAACTACCAGATCAGATAATGGTACGCAACAAAGTTGACGTACGTGCGGTACACTACGGTAAACCGCTGTACGAATAAGCTTGCAGTTAAATTGTCATATCAGAACAAAATCCGCCTTCTTTCTCTTCATAATCAATACCCAAAACTTTATGCAAGTGCATGAATACATTCAATCCCACAAAAATAATGAACACGTCAATCAAAAATCAGACAGAAGTAGATATGTACACACACCCAACAGATCAGATTCAGAATCAAACATCTCACATAACAGTCATAGATAACACATAAGCTGAAGCACAAATCAGAATTCTTAGCTACCCTGTCTAAGGACCAGCCAAGGCTAAAATACACTGACACATTCTCAGATTAAGAACACACACAGAACCAAAATAAGTGACTTAGAGCCACATAGCCGTATGCTCCGGTCGTGTGGAAAATCCTAGGCCATGTGAGGGTCAAAATGGTCGTGTGGAGGGAGGCACACACCCGTGTGAAATAGAGACACGGCCGTGTGAACAGGTCGTATAACTCACTTTCCAAAATGTGCTAAAATAGAGTTCAGGGCAGACACAGCCATGTGAGGGTCTCACATGCCCGTGTGCCCATTAAACACGATCGTGTGTCCAAAACACACACCCGTGTGGGATCCATAAATCCCCAAATTAGCCACATAACTGTGTGGCACCAAATCACTAAATCTCTAATTCCCAAACACGCAAGCTCGTGTGCCCAGGGGACACAGTCGTGTGTAAATCGACAAAAATCCCTAATTCCCAAAAGCATACAGCCATGTGGCACCAAAACTTGCCAAAAAACCTTAATTCCTAAAAGCACACGACAGTGTGGCCACCTGTGTGGTCACAAAACACCTGCAAACAACCTAAAAATCGAGTTTTGGGGTTACCAAATTGACCTCCAAACTTAACATTACATAAACCGACCACAATGCTCTAATTTCAAGAACTTATAAATGGAACGAGACGCAATCACTCAATTACCGAATCATACAAAAAGATTGCTGAACCACAGCAAATCAACAATTTGTAAAAAAAAATTAAAAGAGGTTCGAATCCCCCACCTGATTCACGATCGAAGACATTCAGACACTGACTTGACGACAAGGAAGCGTCTCTTTAAAATCCACAAACAATACTGATTTCAAAAAATAAAAAATAAAGGAGAATAAAGGAGGAAGAGGAAAGAAAAGAAGCTGAGAGAGGAAGAAAACACAATGTCAAGAGAATAAAATATTTCTAAGATAAAAGTAAAATAAATACATAGTTATAAATATTAACTTAAAACAAAACGAAATAAAATATTTCTCCAAAACGCCCATACAAAGACTCAAATCTAGAACCTTGAGGTATACTAACACCCACTAAACCACCAGACCAGCAGGCCCATTCTCACACTTAAACATGCAACTAACCAAAATAGCACACCCTACACTCAGACCCTTAACCACCAAAACTCAAAACTTTTAACCCACGGTGTGGCTGATTTAAGAATTTAGGGATCCCAAAACAAACGACCGTGTCTGGTGGGCACATGGGTGTGTGAGACTCTCACACAGTCGTGTCTGCCTTATACCCTATTTTAGCACAAATGGACAGAGAGTTACACGACCGAATCACACGGCCATGTCCCTAGTCACACACGAGCGTGTGCCTCTTTCCACATGGGCGTGTGCCCCTCCACATGAGCTTGTTGACCCCACAAGGCCTAGGCATTTTCACATGGCCGAAGCACACGGCCGTCTGGCTCAACCTCGCCAAATTTTGTTCTGTGTCAATTAAAGCTTGGTTGTAATTCTATGTGTTTCGACTCCTAGCCATATCTTAGTAAGGGTGTTCGAGACTTTGTTTTAGTCTAGGCTGGTGTGTTTTATATAGATATACCTTTATTTAAACAAATTGTGTGATTGTTATGTGGTTACTATGCAATTAATTCTGAATCTGGATAAATGATTGTACGCATTCCTGAATCTGAGTGAATGGTGTGTGAGTGTTAAGTGTGGTGCGCATTCTATGAATGCTCGGGAATTCTATAATGATTGGATGTGAGTTTCTGTGTCTGAATGACTGTCTGGAAATTTTGTATTTTGATTCTATATGTTTGTCTGCATACATGCATTTGCATAAAACTTTTGGGGGGTTTAATTGTGACGAGAAGAAGACTGTTCTGATCTGGCAATTAAACTGCAACATATTTGTACAGCGGTTTACCATACTGTACCGCATATATGTCAGTTTTTGCTACGTATTATTATCTGATCTGGGAGTTTAAACTGCAACATGTCTGTACAGCAGATTATCGCATTGCACTGTATTGCATATACGCCAGCCCTACTGCATATTAATATCTGAGTGGCTTAGTCCACATACATGGTGTGTAGGGTTGGATGGGCCTTTCGAGGACCTATGTGGTGTGTTTGGTTGGATGAGCTTAAACAGCTCTTTTGGGCCTTTAGTGCTTTCTAGACTTGGCATGTCGGAGGTATTGGAGTGATATGTTTTAAGCTGGACTAATAAAATGACTTTTCAGATTTATAAATTTGTGATCTGTTTTGAACTATAAAAATTTATAAATATTGTGGTACAATTTGATTTGGGATTTTCGTAAATAGTTTTGTTTTGAAATCTATAAACTTTGGTACTTTATTTTCGAACACTTTCAACGTGACTTGAGTTCTCTATTTTGAATCCTAAAGGGCTAAATGGTTTAGTTCAATTTTAATAACTGTGTTCGAATAAGATTTTAATAACTCATTTGTAAAATTATTTCAGATCACTTCGGTGATCAATGTGACCTCTGAAATTCGGTTTTGTAAAATTGTTTCAGATCACTTCGGTGATCAATGTGACCTCCGAAATTCGGTCTAAACTCTTAGGCCGGGTTTTTAGGGCGTTACACAACTCAATTACAATTAAATCCATGGAGTTTTTGGACCAGTAGTCCAAATATTTAAAGGTATTAAGCCAGTGAGGGTGTAAATGAAATAGTTTTGCAAAAGTAGAATAAAAAATATGAAGTTTTTTGCTAAGTCTTGGCATTGATTATAAAAAGATATAATATTCTTTTGTGGTGGATGGAATAACTTGTAGATATATTATTAAATTAAAAATTTATAAAAGATTTAACTTGCGTTTAATGGTTATTGTTACAACCTTTTATGAATCAATATATAGTAAAGTTTATATTAAAATCTTTGAAAGATTTAGGATGCTAAAAGGATATTGAAATTCTCGAAAAATTGTTCATTTATATGAATTGAAATAATTTTAACATATATGGTAAATTTGACTTAGTGAATAGTAGTTGAAGGAGGATTCTAAATGATCCAAAATACCTATTTTTATTTTTATAAAAGAATTATGATTAAAGTTTGTTATGATTATTGTTGAATCTTATGAAAAGATCAAAATATATTTCCCCAAATTTCTCTCACTCATGACTTTTAAAAGATTGGTAATATAAATGATTAGTAAATACATTTAAATAGTCATTTGAAAAACTAGTATTCAAGATTGAATATGTAGAATATGAGAAAATATGTGATGCTTTCATGAGGGGGAGTAAATACGCGTTGCACTCTTTTTCCCTTAATCGAGGTTTTGTCCAATTGGATTTTCCTGGTAAGGTTTTCATGAGGCAACATATTATGCGTATTATAGATTGTGTACTCTTTTTCCTTTATTAGGTTTTGGTCCCACAGAGTTTTTTCTAATAAGGTTTTAATGAAGCACATTATCTACCAATGGACATCTAAGAGGGAGTTTATGAATATCTTATTAAGTGGATGTCTATCATAATCAAGATAAAGTTTTGATGTACTTTAAATTTAATAGTTATTAGAATTTGATCTCTACTTCTTTTATACTTCTTATACCTATAAATAGAGACTCTGATGAAGCATTGTAATCATCCCATTGATCAATAAAATACATTTTCTATTGCTTCCCATATTTTCTTTATTCTTTAGTCTCTCTATCTATTTATTTTATAACAATTGTTAAATTTACTTTAATTAATTAATCGTTTAAAAGTTGTAAAATATTATCTAAATTATTTTTAAAATTCATATTGGTTTTATCATAATTATTCTTCAAATTCATCTTACCATAATTAAACTTTTAAAAGTTACAGATCTAACCATAATAATTAATTTTCAAATCTTATATTATTTTTATATATTAAATGAAGGGGAATTCTTATTGTTATTCCATTTTTACTTAACTTTTCTCTTTAATTGTGAAATTAAAAATTACCTTTTATTTGACTCTTGATTTAATTTTAACCAATTATTTTAATTTTAATCAATTATTAAAAGTTTCATCTCTTTCCTAAATTATTTCAACATTCGTTGTATACTAGTGTCACGGGGCTAGACCTTTCATCTTGCAATCCGTGCAGCCTTAGGCGATTCGCTCATCTAAACTTGCCTAAGGCTGCACGAATTATGAGACGAAAGGTCTAGCCCCGTGACAAGTGGTATCCAAGCTATTGGTTCGAAGGCACTGTTGGGATGTCGAAAGAAGTTGTTGGTCCATATGAGCCAATGGAGACCCGAGGAAGGGCCAGAAAAGTAAGTCGATCAAAGACTTGTTGTCAGATTTGGAGGGTCGAGTCATCACTCTCAAGGAGTCCATAGGGAACGTCAAGGATAGGATTGGCGATGTCGATGATAGACTCATTGATGGGTTGCAAACGATGAAGGAGTAACTCAGGGAATATGTATGGGATACTATCGGTTCCTCGGAGAATAAGTTGGCTAGGAAGGATGATGCTTTTGAGGCTATGGTGACAGCTTTGAAGGAGTAGATCAATGAGCTTGATGGGGAGCTCGAGATGATCAATGAGCTTAAGGGAGAGCTCAAGGTTTTCAAAGCTGCCATAGGTAATGAGATGTTGGCTTCGAAGCTGAAGCAACAAGCAATGGATGTGCCCAAACTGAAAGTGTTTAAAGGGGCAAGGTTCGCAAGTGAGGTGGACAACTTTCTTTAGGCCATGGAGCAATACTTCCGTGTGATGAGCATCAAGGGTGATGCCAAAAAGGTAAACACTGTTTCTATGTATTTTACTGACGTTGCTTTGTTATGGTGACGACGTAGGTCCACTGATGTGAGACGTGGTGGGATTGAGATTGGGACTTGGGAGGAGTTCCAAAAGAAGTTTAAAGCACAGTTTTACCCCGAGTATGTTGAGAATGAAGCTCGAGCAAAGTTGCTACAGCTTACGCAATGAGGCACGGTTAGGGAGTATGTGTGGGAGTTTAGTGAACTCATGCTCCAAATTTCTGATTTGAGTGAGAAAGAAACATTTTTCTCCTTTACGGATTGGTTGAAACCATGGGCGAAGTTAGAATTGCAACGTCGAGGAGTTCAGGAACTAACCAATGCCATGGTGGTAGTGAAGTCCTTAGTGGAACTTGTTTCGAGAAGAGACAGGTTCTAATCTTCCAAGCCCAACGGGAGGGGCAATAGTAGGTACCATGAGGAAGATGAAGAGGGGCATAGCTATTATGGTAGCGGTAGTGGCAAGGACAGTGGTAATGGGAAACCACGAAATGGGAAGTGGAGACCCAAGAGCCCGAAAGAGAATAGGGGAAAGTTGAGATGCTACTTTTGTAAGGGATTGTACATGAAGAGGGACTGCCCAAAGGTATCTTCATTTTCGTCTATCAAGAAGAATGATGAGCTGGAAGAGGTAAAGCCTATTAAGAAAAAGTCATCGACGGTCAATTCGATGATTCTCTTCCCGAAGAAAAGGAATGGTAGGGAAGGGTTGATGTTCATAGACATAAACATTGCAGGTCAAAAGGGGAGTGCTCTTATTGATACAAGAGCATCGGACTTGTTCATATCAGGGAAGGCTACAAAGAAACTTGGTCTCTTGATTAAGAAATCGAATAGGAAGATCAAGACGATAAATTCTGAGGAGGGCCAAACAGTGGGAGTAGTTTGTGAGGTGGAACTACAAATCAGCGAATGGAAGGGCAAGGAAAAATTCAAGGAAATCCAATTAGATGATTATGATTATGTGCTTGGCTTAATCTTCCTTGACAAGATTCAAACAGTTCTCTATCTATGGGTCAATCAAATACATATTGTCATTGGTCCGTTATCAAAGATTGTTGTGCTAGTGTATCGGGATATGAAGGTTGGGACAAAGGTGCTGTCATCAATCCAACTAGTCGAGGATGTTTCGTATGGGAGGTATATTGACTCAATAGAAAGGGATGTGACGAAAGCCCTTTAAGAAGTGTTAGTGGCTCAAGAGATCGATATGAAGCCTGCAGATTCGACTGTAGAGCCGACACCTTTGAGAAAGGTGGGTTGTGCATCGGGCTTCGAGGGAAAAGGAGCGATGCAGAAACAGTCAAGACGAGTAAATTCTATGAGTAAGGTACATTGCGAAAACATTGATAGTGTTTTAAATTCTGACTTGTTGGCTTGGCAAGGTCGTAAGGGCCCTTCCAAAGTTCATAAGCAAGGAGGCCGAGGGACTATGGGCAATACGAAGCCAAGGTGTGAGAATCAAGGTGATTCAAAAGGGAACAAGTCAAAATTGGGGCAAGGTAGAGCGGAGACTTCTTGCCAACGAGATGTACCAACGAGTGTAACAGTTCAAGATAAGAGGTAATGGAAGCTGAGGCAAAAGTTTCAAAAGAAGGGACAACCTGATCGGAAAGCAAGTCAGAAGGAAGCCAAGGCAACGAGTGGGATCCGAGGTGAATCAAGTCAATGCCATTTGGAAGTCTCAATGAGGGCATTTCCAGAATGGGTGGGGGAGAATGTCACGGGTCAAAGTGCAAAGCCCGTGACCATGGCACAAGATGCACCCCATGGAGGTCTGTCGATAAGATGGGGATCATTTAGCCCACGAGAACTGGCCCGATTCAAGGAACTGTTGGAAAAGTCTGTGAAATTGAAGCCTGGTTGGCCCGATAGCGAAGATATGGAAACTTAGGCAACTATGAATCTTAAAAGATAGAGGGAATCATATCTTGTAAAGATTAGATAGGATTTGATATGACATATCTTGTCAATCACTCAAATCATGGGATATGGTTAATCTCATCCGTCGATGTAATTTAATCTTGTCCGTCGGTTTTGGGGGAGCTCAACTATAAATAGAGAGCCTCCCCCTCACTTGTATATCATCCATTGTATGTTGAATTCTTAAGAGCAATAGAATTCTTGGGCTGTAACGCCTCAATTTTCGGGAATTCTGTGAATGTTGGCAAAATTTCATGCTTTGATTTTGTCATTTGTGAGTGAAATTATGAAATAGGACCTATGTAAAAATTTTTGAAAATGCTATAGGCTAATTTGTAGTGGCCAAATAAATAGTAGTGCAAAATAGGAGGATTTGCATGTCAAACCTCCCATTTTACAAGAAGTGGTCGGCCATCATGTTGTTGTAGACAATATGTGCACTTGATATCCATAATTTATGGTACAAATTGATAAAAAATTATAATGGGTTAGGTAAATATTCCATGATAATGGGTTAGGTAAATGTTCCATGATAATGGGTTAGGTAAATGTTCCATGATAGGCATTTCATGTCTTTTGTATTAAAGAATTAAATGGATGAAAAATGAAATTTTATTAAAAGAAAAAGGGGTGAAAAGAACAAAGTTTTGTCCATCTTTGTTCATCATAGCCGAAAGTTAGAGAAGAGAAAGCAGAGGAGAAAGCTCTTGAATGTTTGGTCACTTGGGGAAAAAATTGAAGGTAAGTTCATGGTAGTTTGCTTCTATCTTGATGTTCATGAGTTCTTCTTGATTCTACCTTAACTCTTGAAGCATATTTTGGTTTTTAGTTGTGTTGTGAGCATTTATCCATGAATTAAAATGAAGGAAATGGTTGTTGTTTCATGTTCTTTTGATGAAAAATGGAAGATAGGTGAAGTTGAGCCAAACAAATGAGCAAGCATGTGCCTTAGATGCTAAAGGGAAAAATCGGCTAACATGTTGTGCTTTAAAATGATGAACTAGAGATTATACTTAAGTAAAATCATAGATATGTGATGATTGATTGGTGATATACATGTTTAAATAACATGCATGCAAGGTATGTGTGAAAGAGTGATTTGGTAATAAATCTGCTTGGGACAGTAGCAGTAACGTGACTTTGGAAAATCACCATAAATTGTGGGAGATGAATTAGAAGCTGAATAAATTATGTAATTAAAGATTATTGAGTCTAGTTTCAATTGAAATAAACAAAAACATATTTTGAATTCTGTACAATGAGAAATTTGATTCATAATGAAGAGTGGTCAGATTAGTCAAATAGTGAAACATGGGAAACTTTGAGAAAAATATGGTATTTATTGGCTAAACCATAAATTTGGAAAATTTTATGGATAGAAGATATATGAGTCTATTTTTAGGGAAAATTAATGGCACTTGATTTGGAGTTTCATAGCTCCAGTTATAAATGATTTAGCAACTTTTGCTCAAGAAGACAGCTTGCAGTGAAATTATGATTATGTGGTAAACACTGACAAAAATTTGTTAATGAGTTGCTTATTGATTTCTTATAAGCTTACTCTGATCTGTAGGTGTGGTTGGCCGAATATTGTAAGGGGTTAATACGTAGTTCGTATTTGAATAGTTAGATTAACATGTTAGTAATCCAATTGTAGGCGGTTCGTGTGTGGATCTCGTCAGCATATCGTCGCAAACAGGTGTGTAACTAACACCCTCTTATAGACTAGATCGGCACAAGCCGAAAAGTCGAAATGTCGGTATTTTGAGATGTTGTGAGTGTGTGAATGCTTATGAGATTAATAGTTTGATGTATATGGTAAATTAAAGTGATAAGACTGTAGAGTGCGCGATTCTCTGCATTTCGATATTTTTGGGCTTAATGGGCCAAAAACGGGATAATGGGCCAACGGGCCCAAATTGGTAAGAAAACGCGATAAGTGTTTCTGATCGTACGTAAATGGCTATGTTATGTATGAAAACCTTAAGAATAGTTAAATTACTTGAATACCCCTATGTATGCAAAATTACCATTATACCCCTAGAGTTACTTTTGAGTAAAAAGCATGACGACCTGATTCTGTATGATGTATGCCATGATTATATATCTGTTGCATGGGGACTTGGGTTATACTATGGAGGAAGTGTCCTGGAGGCTATGCCACAATTATCTAATCTGGTGGCTCTGCCACATATATCTGTCCTGGTGGCTATGGCACAATTATCTAATCTGGTGGCTCTGCCACATATATCTATTCTGGTGGCTCTGCCACAATATCTGTATCTGGTGACTTCGTCACAATATCTGGCAACCTCGCTGTGATTTCTGTGGTGTGTAGTGGTTGGGTGGGTCGAGTAGTCTCCCCACATGGTGTAAGGCTGGTACGGGGGTGTTATGGATGAATCTGGGTTGGGTTTCTGCATAAACATGTAATATCTGTTCTGTTATGGGCCTATGAGCTTTATTCTGAATTCTGTTCTGGGCTAAGGCCAACTTATTCTATTTTTGTGGTTTGAGCTGATATAGGCTATGGTTGGGTTAATTTACACACTGAGTTTCCCCAAACTCACCCATTTTATTTTCATCCACGCAGGTAATCCCCAACCATAGTGGGCTTGGAGCTGTGAGGGAATTCGGAGTGGCCACCCGTTCTGAAAGTTTGATTTTCTTCTGGTGAACTGGACATCCTTTTATTTACGTTTGAAGTTTTGGGTTTTTAAATGTAATAAGGCCGCTTAATTATTTTTTATGGTTTTAATATGTATTACTAAGATAGGTATTACTTATTTTAACTGTTGAAATTGGATAGCTTTAGGGCGCGTTTTCAAAAACAACAATTGATTTCAAAATAACACGACAACAAGCAAAGCTTCCGCAATGAAAGTATTTTCCAAAATTAATCACTTTTCCTAAAAATGACTTAATCAAATCGGTTTCCTAGAAATATCCATGACGTTAAGGTGTGGCACTGGCGGTATGCATGTCTAGGATTGGATCCGAAGGGAGCTTGGTATTTAAGCAGTCTGATGGACTCACCACCCATTTTCCGGTTTCCTACCTCGTGCACAGCTTCCATTCACTTTAACCTATAATGAAATTATCTTTTAAAACACTAAGTAAGTTTTTTCTGGATCAACAATATAAAATGTTTTGAACGCTTCGATGTGGCATGTCGGATCCGGTCATAACGTTTGGGCCGGGTTTGGGGTGCTACATTTAGTGGTATTAGAGCCTAGGTTGCAACAACTCGGTTGTGGAATGGGTTTACAAAAACAAAGATTTTCGAAAGCGAAAATTTTATAAAGAATGTGAAAAACTCGATTTTCAAAATTTAGATATTTAGAAGGTGGCATTTCGAATCTCCGGTTCAAGTCTGTAAGTATTCTGAATATTCTCTGAATATTTTTTTGAATTATCTGTCTGTACTGAAATCCTACTAGGACACTCTAGATAGGATGATACTGAAACCATAGGAAAATCTGATAAGAGATTGAAACTGTAGCTAGACTTCGATTCTGTGAAAACAAACTTTGAATTACTGTCTGATTCATAAAACATTTGTAATAATCACTGGAATACTAAGTTAATGCATAAAATTCGTAAATAGATAATACGATATGAGTACAAGAGCTACTCGTGGAAGAGGCCGAGGATGTGGCCGAGGAAGGGCTCGAGCGGTATCTTTGTCTTCGGAACATATGCCGGTAGCAGATGCACCGGTACCATCGGCAACAGAAGTGGAGTCTCATGATTGTGGTGCCGGGGATGACGCTCTGTCGTAGGAAATGCTTCGTGTTCTGGAAAGGGTTACCGAGACAAGTTCGGGCAACAGAATTCGAGGATCGATTTCTGAACGACTCCGGGCCAACGGAGCGGAGATCTTTAGGGGTGTGTCTGGTATCACCTCGAATGTGGCAGAATATTGGTTGGAGGCCACAGAACGAATTATGGATGACTTGGATTGCTCTTTGGAGCAGAAGCTGAAGGGAGCCATATCGTTGCTATGGGACGAGGCTTACCAGTGGTGGCTCACTGTGAGAGAAGGAACCCCAGCTGATAGGGTAACTTGGGAACTGTTTAAGACGGCCTTTAAAGGGAAGTATGTTGGAGCGAGTTATGTGGACGCCCGCAGGAAGGAATTCCTGAATCTGGTGTAAGAAGGTAAAATAGTTGCCGAGTACGAGGCCGAGTTTCTGAGGTTGAGCTGGTATGCCGTGGGCATAGTTGCTACGGAGTATGAGCGAAGTGTGCGCTTCGAGGATGGTCTTAGAGATGACCTCAGGGTGTTGATCGCTCCGTAGAGGGAGCAAGACTTCGCGGTATTGGTGGAGAAGGCAAGGATCATTGAGGAGGTTAAGCGTGCTGAAAAGCAAAATCAGGAGAAGGATCGAAACTGTTTCCAGAGGGATTCAGGACCCTCGAGTTGTGCAAATAGGATTATTGAGAGAGCAAGAGTGGAGGAACCAATTCGAGCAGTGCTGATAAATGTGGTCAGAGCATCAATCTTTGGAGACTGTGGTAAGGTACATTTGGGCTAGTGTAGGAAACGCTCTGGTGCTTGTTTCCGATGTGGATCTATGGAGCATAGAGTACAGGACTGCCCTCAGAAAGCTGATCAGGTTCAAGTTGCTGAACAGAAGATTGCTCAACCCGTAAGGGGTAGACCCCAACCACCAAGAGGATGTAGACAAGGTAGGGGTGGAAATAGAAACGGTCGAGGTCGGAGGGCACCTGGCAGGGTTTCGAAAATGCTGAAGCTCGACAGCCAGCTTTGGTGTATGCAGGTCGTCGTCGAGAGGAAGGCGACGCACCTGACGTCATAGCTGGTACGTTCTTGGTTTCTGGCATGCCATATACTGCTTTGGTGGATATTAGATCTACTCATTCCTATGTTGCATGTGCCATATCTCGGTTGTTGGGTGTGCACTCTGAGAAGATGGTGAGTGGGGTACCTGTGTTAAGTCCTTTAGGTCATTCGGTTAGGGTAGACAAACTATATAGGGACGTACCCTTAGAAACTCAAGGCAAGGTTTTCCCTAGAGATCTGATGGAGTTACCATTCGAAGAGTTTCACCTCATTCTGGGAATGGACTGGCTTGTTAAGCATAGGGCGACTTTGGATTGTGCTGCAAAACAAATGGTGTTAAGGACCACGGAGGGTGAGGAGGTTATGATGATAGGTGAGCGAAGGGATTATTTGTCCAATGTGGTGTCAGCATTAAGAGTCGAAAAGTGGATTCGGAAAGGTTATGAGACCTATTTGGCATTTGTAAGTCAGTCGGAAGGGGAGGGATTCTCAATGGATAAGGTTAGGACTGTAAAGGAGTTCCAAGATGTTTTTCCGGAGGAGCTTCCAAGATTGCCTCCGAACCGAGAAGTGGAGTTTAGAATCGACTTATTGCCTGGAACGACACTAGTGTCTATCGCACCGTATAGAATGGCACCGAAGGAGTTGGTGAAGCTAAAGGCACAAATTCAAGAGTTGTTGGATAGAGGCTTCATTAGGCCAAGCGTGTCTCCATGGGGAGCACTGGTGCTATTCGTGAGGAAGAAGGATGGTACAATGCGGATGTGCATTGATTATCGCCAGTTGAACAAACTGACAATTAAAAATAAGTATCCACTGCCAAGGATTGACGATCTGTTTGACCAGCTTAGAGGGGCTTTTGTATTTTCTAAGATCGACCTCCGATCTGGATATCATTAGTTAAGGGTCAAGGAGGTGGATATCCATAAGACGGCATTCAGGACTCGGTATGGTCATTACGAGTTTTTGGTTATGCCATTTGGACTGACGAATGCTCCTGCAGCATTTATGGATCTGATGAACCGGGTGTTCCAACCATTCTTGGATCGATTCGTAGTCGTCTTCATTGATGATATCCTGGTATATTCTGAAACTGAAGCGAAACATGATGAGCATCTCCGTATAGTGCTGCGAGTGTTAAGGGAGAAGGAAGTCTTTGCGAAGTTCAGCAAGTGTGAATTTTGGTTGAGAGAGGTAACCTTCTTAGGACATATGGTCTCTGCCGAAGGGATTAAGGTGGACCCTCGAAAGATTGAAGCAATTTTGGAGTGGAAGCCACCTAGGACGGTGTCGAAAATTCGAAGTTTCCTAGGGTTGGCAGGATACTACAGAAGGTTTGTGGAAGGTTTTTCTGTGATGGCAGCACCTCTAACAAAACTCATAAGGAAAGGAGTACCGTTTGTATGGACTGAGAAGCAGCAGGAAGCTTTTGAGAAGTTGAAGAAAGTTCTGACTGAAGCACCTGTGTTGATTTAGCCGGAGTCTGGGAAGTGTACAATGACGCATCACACGTGGGTTTGGGCTGCGTGTTAATGCAGGAGGGTAAGGTGGTTGCATATGCATCATGACAGCTTAAACCTCACGAAGGGAACTATCCTACTCATGATTTGGAGTTGGCGGTAGTGATATTTGCACTTAAGATTTGGAGACATTACTTGTACGGGGAGAGGTGTATTATATACACAGACCACAAAAGTCTTAAGTATTTGTTGACTCAGAAGGAGCTGAACCTTAGGCAAAGGAGATGGATTGAGTTACTTAAGGATTATGATTGTTCGATCGAGTATCACCCAGGCAAGGCTAATGTGGCAGCCGATGCTTTAAGTCGTAGAACCGTATCTGATCTGAGAGCAATGTTTGCTCGTTTGAGTCTGTATGATGATGGCAGTTTGTTGGCTGAATTGCAAGTAAGGCCAACCTGGGTGGACCAGATTAAGGAAAAGCAGTTGAAAGATGAGTCTTTGGTTGCTCGTTTTCAACAAGTTAAGGAAGGGGAAACTTCTGAGTTCGGTTTAAATGGTGATGGAGTTCTGTGTTTCCGAGGAAGAATTTGTGTTCCGAGGGACTCTGATTTAAGGCAGACAATATTGAAGGAAGCTCATGGGGGACTATGTGCCATGCATCCTGGAGGGAATAAGTTGTATCACGACTTGCGAGAATTGTACTGGTGGCCAGGACTTAAGCGAGAAGTAACGAAGTTTGTAGGAAATTGTCTAACATGCCAACAAGTGAAAGCTGAGCATCAATAACCTTCTGGACTGTTACAGCCGGTGAAGATACCACTTTGGAAGTGGGAGAGGGTAACCATGGACTTTGTGAGTGGGTTGCCTTTGACACCATCAAAGAAAGACTCGGTGTGGGTGATTGTGGATAGGCTGACTAAATCAGCCCATTTCATACCTGTACATACTGACTTTTCACTTCAAAAGTTAGCCAAGCTGTATGTGGAGGAGATTGTACGACTTCATGGAGTCCCAGTTTTTATTGTCTCTGACCGGGATCCCAGATTCACATCTCGATTTTGGCAAAAGTTGCATGAGGCGTTGGGGACGCGATTGAACTTTAGTACGGCTTTCCATCCCCAAACTGATGGTCAGTCAGAAAGGGTTATTCAGATTCTGGAGGACATGTTGAGGGGATGCGTGATTGACTTTCGAGGTAGTTGGGAGGATTACTTGTCGTTGGCAGAATTTGCGTACAATAACAGTTACCAGGTGAGTATTCGAATGGCACCGTATGAAGCACTGTATGGACGAAGGTGTCGTACACCTAGTTGTTGGACTGAACTAGGAGAGCGACAAATTCTTGGACCAGAGTTGGTAGCTGATACTGAGGATAAGGTCAGAATAATTAGGGACCGGTTAAAAGAAGCATCTGATAGGCAAAAGTCGTATGTAGATTTGAAGCATAAGGAGATTGAGTACTCAGTAGGTGATATGGTCTTCTTAAAGGTTTCTCCTTGGAAGAAGATATTAAGGTTCGGTAAGAAGGGCAAGTTGAGTCCGCGGTTCATTGGGCCTTATCGGGTTTTGAAGCGAGTAGGCCCAGTGGCTTATCAGTTGGAATTGCCTCCAAAGTTAGACAGGATTCACGATGTTTTTCACATCTCCATGTTAAGGCGTTATCGTTCTGACCCTGCTCATGTCCTGCCAGTTGCAGAAATTGAAGTTCAGACTGATTTGACCTTTGAGGTGAAGCCTGTGCAAATATTGGCTCGAGATATTAAGGTTCTCAGAAGGAAATCTGTCCCATTAGTGAAAGTGCTTTGGCGTAATCATGGAAGGGAAGAAGCTACTTGGGAATCAGAAGAGACTATGCGTCAACAATACCCTCAACAATTTGGATCAGGTAAATTTCGAGGCCAAAATTTCTTTAAGGGGGGTAGAGTTGTAACGCCTCAATTTTCGGGAATTCTGTGAATGTTGGCAAAATTTCATGCTTTGATTTTGTCATTTGTGAGTGAAATTATGAAATAGGACCTATGTGAAAATGTTTGAAAATGCTATAGGCTAATGTGTAGTGGTCAAATAAATAGTAGTGCAAAATAGGTGGATTTGCATGTCAAACCTCCCATTTTACAAGAAGTGGCCGGCCATCATGTTGTTGTAGACAATATGTGCACTTGATATCCATAATTTATGGTACAAATTGATAAAAAATTATAATGGGTTAGGTAAATATTCCATGATAATGGGTTAGGTAAATGTTCCATGATAATGGGTTAGGTAAATGTTCCATGATGGGCATTTCATGCTTTTGTATTAAAGAATTAAATGGATGAAATATGAAATTTTATTAAAATAAAAAGGGGTGAAAAGAACAAAGTTTTGTCCATCTTTGTTCATCATAGCCGAAAGTTAGAGAAGAGAAAGGAGAGGAGAAAGCTCTTGAATGTTTGGTCACTTGGGGAAGAAAATTGAAGGTAAGTTCATGGTAGTTTGCTTCTATCTTGATGTTCATGAGTTCTTCTTGATTCTACCTTAACTCTTGAAGCATATTTTGGTTTTTAGTTGTGTTGTGAGCATTTAGTCATGAATTAAAATGAAGGAAATGGTTGTTGTTTCATATTCTTTTGATGAAAAATGGAAGATAGGTGAAGTTGAGCCAAACAAATGAGCATGCATGTGCCTTAGATGCTAAAGGGAAAAATCGGCTAACATGTTGTGCTTTAAAATGATGAAATGGAGATTATACTTAAGTAAAATCATAGATATGTGATGATTGATTGGTGATATACATGTTTAAATAACATGCATGCAAGGTATGTGTGAAAGAGTGATTTGGTAATAAATCTGCTTGGGACAGCAGCAGTAACGTGAATTTGGAAAATCACCATAAATTGTGGGAGATGAATTAGAAGCTGAATAAATTATGTAATTAAAGCTTATTGAGTCTAGTTTCAAATGAAATAAACAAGAACATATTTTGAGTTCTGTACAATGAGAAATTTGATTCGTAATGAAGAGTGGGCAGATTAGTCAAACAGTGAAACATGGGAAACTTTAAGAAAAATCTGGTATTGATTGGCTAAACCAAAAATTTTGAAAATTTTATGGATAGAAGATATATGAGTTTATTTTCAGGAAAAATTAACAGCACTTGATTTGGAGTTTCGTAGCTCCAGTTATAAATGATTTAGTGACTGCTGCTCAGGAAGACAGCTTGCAGTGAAATTATGATTATGTGGTAAACACTGACAAAAATTTGTTAATGAGTTGCTTATTGATTTCTTATAAGCTTACTCTGATCTGTAGGTGTGGTTGGCCGAATATTGTAAGGGGTTAATACGTAGTTCGTATTTGAATAGTTAGATTAACGTGTTAGTAATCCAATTGTAGGCGGTTCATGTGTGGATCTCGTCAGCATATCGTCGCAAACAGGTGTGTAACTAACACCCTCTTATAGACTAGATCGGCACAAGCCAAAAAGCCGAAATGCCGAAAAGCCGGTATTTTGAGATGTTGTGAGTGTGTGAATGCTCATGAGATTAATAGTTTGATGTATATGGTAAATTAAAGTGATAAGACTGTAGAGTGCGCGATTCTGTGCATTTCGATATTTTTGGGCTTAATGGGCCAAAAACGGGATAATGGGCCAACGGGCCCAAATTGGTAAGAAAACGCGGTAAGTGTTTCTGATCGTACGTAAATGGCTATGTTATGTATGAAAACCTTAAGAATAGTTAAATTACTTGAATACCCCTATGTATGCAAAATTACCATTATACCCTTAGGGTTACTTTTCACTGAAAAGCATGACGACCTGATTTTGTATGATGTATGCCATGATTATATATCTGTTGCATGGGGACTTGGGTTATACTATGGAGGAAGCGTCCTGGTGGCTATGCCACAATTATTTGATCTGGTGGCTCTGCCACATATATCTGTTCTGGTGGCTCTGCCACAATATTTGTATCTGGTGACTTCGTCACAATATCTAGCAGCTTCGCTGCGATTTCTGTGGTGTGTAGCGGTTGGGTGGGTCGAGTAGTCTCCCCACATGGTGTAAGGCTGGTACGGGGGTGTTATGGATGAATCTGCGTTGGGTTTCTGCATAACATGTAATATATGTTCTGTTCTGTTATGGGCCTATGGGCTTTTTCTGAATTCTGTTCTGGGCTAAGGCCAACTTATTCTATTTCTGTGGTTTGAGCTGATATAGGCTATGGTTGGGTTAATTTACACACTGAGTTTCCCCAAACTCACCCCTTTTATTTTCATCCATGCAGGTAATCCCCAACCATAGTGGGCTTGGAGCTGTGAGGTAATTCGGAGTGGCCACCCGTTCTGAAAGTTTGATTTTCTTCTGGTGAATTGGACATCCTTTTATTTACGTTTGAAGTTTTGGGTTTTTAAATATAATAAGGCCGCTTAATTATTTTTGATGGTTTTAATATTTATTACTAAGATAGGTATTACTTATTTTAACTGTTGAAATTGGATATCTTTAAGGCGCATTTTCAAAAACAACAATTGATTTCAAAATAACACGACAACAAGTAAAGCTTCCGCAATGAAAGTATTTTCCAAAATTAATCACTTTTCCTAAAAATGACTTAATCAAATCGGTTTCCTAGAAATATCCATGACGTTAAGGTGTGGCAATGGCGGTATGCATGTCTAGGATTGGATCCGAAGGGAGCTTGGTACTTAAGCAGTCCGATGGACTCACCACCCCTTTTCCGATTTCCTTCCTGGTGCACAGCTTCCATTCACTTTAACCTATAATGAAATTATCTTTTAAAACACTAAGTAAGTTTTTTCTGGGTCAACAGTATAAAATGTTTTGAACGCTTCGATGTGGCATGTCGGATCCGGTCATAACGTCTGGGCCGGGTTTGGGGTGCTACATGGGCATTTACTCAAACACCTTGTGTGCATTCTTTCTTTGGCTTTCTTTTGCTTACTTGTAGCTTCTTTTGGCACAATCAGTTCCGCTATACAAATTGGTGCCTTGAAGGAGTTCTTAAGGAATCCTCATTTTTGGGTGAAAATGCTGACTTAGGCGAGTTTAGACGAGCGAATCGCCTAAGGCCGCACGGATTGCGAGACGAAAGGTCTAGCCCTATGACACTAGGACGTGGGATTGAACTTTTAATATTTTAAAATAAAACTATTTTTATTACTTTTTCATATTCATAAAATAATTACTTTTCAATTTGAATTTTTTTTAAAATATTAGATTAATTTTTTTTAAATATTGTGACAATAAAATATGTTATAGTTAAAAGAATACTATTATTACATGAAATATCTAAATTAAAATTTAGATGGAAATTTTGCTTATTTTTATTTATGGTCAGTTCATTATTAATATAATCATTAAAAATATTTAAATACTAAATTGTATACAATATATTAATTTTTTTAATAATTTAATTTATCTGTATATTCTTTATTTTTTTAAAAAATTTATCTATAAATATAAATACACAATTAAACTAAACCAAAAATAATATTATCTAAACTAGAAATTTTATATAGAGCTATACGTTAAATATGAAAACATTAAACTACTGACTATAGATCATATAATTATAAAATTCAATAATTTGAATGAATTTAGGAAAATAAATTCTTGGGGATAGACTTGTATAAGCAACAAATAAGAACAAAAAGAGAAAAAAAAATTGGGCACACAAATATTTACGTGGAAAAACTCCTCCAATGAGGAGGATAAAAACCACAGGTGCAAAGAAAACTTCACTAATTGGAAAACAAATAAAGAGTACAAGATGAAGAAAATCAAAACAATACCTTTAACTTGAAAAACAATGCTCTCTAAAAACTCTCTCAAAGAATTAATCTTTTTCTTCTTCTTTTTTATCATAATTTCTAGGATTACTATGGCCCCTTTTATAGTCTAATTTCAGAGTGCTAATATGACTAAAACATCCTAGATTAATCTGACGCTAGCTACAAAAAGATAGTAAAGTTTAACGGGGAGAAAAGACCCGATATATGTGGGAACACGTTGCCACGTCATGACATTGTCCATCGTGCTTTGCCTCATCATGATGTCAATCCTGTTTTGACTTTGATTTATCCAAAAAATGCGAGGCACACTCCACAAATCTCTACCTTGACTCGTATTTTGCTTTGCCTTCTTTGCTTCGCCTCGTCATGGGCTTAACTCGTCCTTGGTAGGATACTTACCAAGTCTAAACAATGTTTGAACTTGGAAATTGGGAGACTCTTAGTCAAAATATCGGCTAAATTATTCTTTGTGCTAATCTTATGGATCTGAACATCTCCTTGAGCAACCACCTCCTGAACAAAGTGATATTGAATGTCTATGTTCTTCGTTCTTTTGTGGTGCATTTAATTCTCTGTGAGATGTATAGCATTTTGACTATCGCAATAAACAATAGTTGCTTTTTCCTTAACAGCTCCATGAATAAATCTCTCAACCAAATGACTTCTTTCACAACTTCTGTGATTGCCATATATTTTGGTTCTATAGTTGATAAAGTCATAGTGGCTTGTAGCGTGTCTTTCCAACTAATAGTAGAATCCCCGAAAGCAAACAGATAAAATGTGAGAGATTTCTTTTGGTTCAAGTCTCCTGCATAGTTTGAGTTTACATAGTCGACTAGACTCTCTAAACTTTTCCCAAACTTCAAACAAATATCAGATGTGCCCTTCAAATACCTGAGAATACACTTAACTACTTATGAGTGTAACTTTTTGAGTTTAGCCATGTATCTACTTACAACACTAACAAGATGTGAAATATCAGGACGAGTGCAAAACATTGTGAACATCAAACTTTCGACTACATTGGACATGCACTTTTCTTTATTTTTGATTTGTAGCAAATCTAAAGCTGAAGTCTAAAGTGTGCAGCTAGAAGTGATACTAATTGATTTCGTGTGACAGCCCAAAATTGACCCTAGTCGGGAAATGGTTTCGGGACCGCTAAACCGAGTCACCGAAAGGTTTGAATGTGATGTTTATTGTCTAGAATATGTAATCATGAATGTGTGAAAATTTCAAGCTTCGATTTAGTCGATTGCATGTGAATTTAGTCAATAGGACTTATATGAGAAAATTTTAAAATGTGATAGGTCAATGCATGAGGACCTATTAGTGCATGTGGAAGAAAAAGGGGACTTGCATGTCAAATTTCCCCTCCCTAATATGTAGTGGCCGGCCATGCTATGGGTGCAAACATGTCACCAACATGTTGTGTTAGTGATGTATGGTAAGGAAAATAAAATAATAAGCATGATAATTAAATAATGAAAGGAAGGGTGATGAAAAAAAAAAGAAAAAAAAATAATAATGGTCTCATGCATACACCCCATTGCCGTGAGCTAAAGGAAGGAAAAGAAAGGTTTTGTTCATCCTTTTTCAACCTCTTTTGACCGAAAATCCTAAGGAAGAGGATTAGGAGGAAGTTTGGCCATGCATGTAACTAGATTGAGGTATGTTTAATGTTATTCTTTGAGATTCATGTATATTTCAAGTTGTAAGTTCAAAATCTACCTAGCCATGGTTCAAACTTTGTTAAATGATGGAGATGACATTCGGCCATGAATGTTACGTTCTTGGTTGGTATTTTGATGTCTTTGGTGATGAGGTAAGGAGATGGTTGACTTTGGGTGTTTAATAAAAGGGTTTGGATGTGAGAGTGTGTGAGAAGTAGAAATGAGGAGTCTTAGCAACTCCATGAAGGTTCGGCCATGGTAGTTTGAGGATTAGAGATTTTATTTCTTGTTAAAAATTTGATGAATCCTAGTGTGTGAAGTGTTTGAACCAACTAAGGATTAATAGATGCATGGGTACAAAGTAGGAAGAATCGGCTACTATGGTTGACACCAATGTCGAATGTAAAGATGTTATAGTAAATAATGTATGTGATTTGAGTTGATAATGTGAAAAAGGATAATTAGATGTATTATAAATGATATAAAGATTTTAGAAATTATTTTGGTTAGGTGTGTGTATGATTAAGTATATTCGGTAATATACTTAAAGTGAGTACTTGATATTATATGGGAGTATGTATATTCGGCCACATGAGTAAATATATATATGATGTTAAATTTGATTATGTATAATGGGCATTAAGATGTGGAACTTAAGAAATGTAGTCATATGTGGAATTACATGATGTTATAGTTGACATTGTACACACATACATCCATTCGGCCATCAACATGAGTAATTAGTGAGGATGGTTGCCGAATATACAAACATACATAAGCATGTGAAATGGAATCATGAATGTTTAACAAGATGGTTAAACTAGTGAATTATTGATTAAGCTCAAGGAGCTAAAGGAGGAGAATCAAGCAAAGGCAAAGAAAAGATCACTGAGTAGCTGAATTGGAACCGTCTTACCCAACACAAGGTAAGTCATTAAGCATGTAGTTGGTATTATTTCAAATGGTCATAATGTTTATGTATTGATGCTGAATGGAATGAATAAATATACATATATATATATATGCATGTACGTATGTGATGATGAAATTGTTGAATGAAAAGAAAAGAGGTAAGATGTACTGAGTTGTTGATCTCGGCACTAAACGTGCGGGTATAACCATTTATGACCATGAGATTGGCGCTAAGTGCGCGGGATTAAATTGTACAGCACTAAGTGTGCGATTTGACTATGTTGCACTAAGTGTGCGAAATGAATATGATGCACTAAGTGTGCGAATTGACCATGCGGCACTAAGTGTGCGAGTTTGACTATGTAGCACTAAGTGTGCGATTTGATTACGTAGCACTAAGTGTGCGAGTTGATTATATAGCACTGAGTGTGCGGACTCAATATACATTCGTGAATCATTATGGACACTATGTGTGCGACACTATTGAGTCGATCGCGGACAGCGGATCGGGTAAGTGTCTTGAGTACATGGCTAATAGGTGCTATGCTTATACTTGGTGTTGAGCTCGGTAAGTTTGAACCTATGTGACAAATATACTTGAAGTCACGTACATAAAATTTATCATAGGATGGGTGAAAGGCCGTTTAGTCGTTTGATTGTAACGAAAATAAATTGATTTATGAAAATGCCTCAATGTCCTATTGATGAGTATATGGAATGTGAATGCATGAATTGATATGAAACTGAATCGATAGGTTGGAGGAACTATGGTATGGTTCGGTATGGATGGAGTAAATTGTCTCGTTCCATTTTGTTTCCTCTTGTGATAATGTTATTGATGGATGGTAGTGCATTGCTTATGACTTACTGAGTTATAAACTCACTCGGTGTTTCCTTGTCACCCATTATAGGTTGCTTGGACTCATCTATTTTTGCGGGGTCAGGCCGTCATCGAAGTCATCACACCGGATAGCAAGTTTTGGTACTTTCTTCTTAGTTGGCTTAGAAGAACATTTTGGCATGTATAAGCTATTACGTTGTGTTTGAACTTTGGCATGTAAGCTTTAAGCCATGCGAAAATGGCACGAATGTTCGATTGAGTTGGATCAAGGGTAGGCATGAAATGGACCTAGTTACTTTCGTAACAGATGCTGGCAGCAGCAGTGTCATGAGATTGAAAAATCACTAAAAATAGTAGGAGTGGAATTAATTGATGAATAAATTATGTAATCTAAGCTCGATGAGTCTGTTTTCATGAGGAAGTAACGAAAAGATCATATGGGCAGTATATTAAGAGATAATCAGATTTTTGTGGGACAGAGCTAGAACGGTTTCTGGATTTCCTGCTCCGACTTTGGAAATTCATTATAAATTAACCAGAGATAATTAGGGGTCGTACCATATATGTACAGATTCCTCTCTGAGTCTAGTTTTCATAGAAACAAACGGCATCAGTATTGAAGCCCCGTGCAGGGAGATATCCAAGTCGTAATGGGCAAAGGTCAGTGTAGTCGACCCCTGCAACATGGGAGACTTTGACTAATAAACTGTACTAATTGGCCCGACCAAAAATTCTAGAAAAAAATACATAGATGGGCACATGAGTCTAGTTTCTGGGAAAAATCACGAAACTGATTTTCGAGTTACGAAACTCAAGATATGATTTTTAAAACGACTGGTACACAGATTGGGCAGTGTCTGGAAAATAAATTTTATAAGGGGTTAAAGTCAGTTAACACCTCGTATCCGACTCCGGTGTCGGTTTCGGGTTCGGGGTGTTACATTTCGAATCTTGCATTTCAAACCACTCAAGAATCCTTTCGATGTACCTTTGTTTTGACAAGAATATCTTCCTATAGTGTTTGTATTTGGAAATTTTCATAGCTACACCAAGATCCTTCATTTCGAACTTAGAGTTAAATATGCTTCTTAATTGATCATATTCAAATGAATCCTTAGCCATAATTAACATATCATCAACATAGAGCTACAAGTATATATATGATCCATCATCAAGACGATGCAAGTACAAACAACTATCATACCTAGTTTGAACAAAACCAATGCTTAACATGAAAGAATCAAACTTCTTATACCATTGGTGAGGAGACTGCTTCAGATGGCAACAATTTCTATAGAAAACAAACAAGATCTTCCTTGCCTTCTGTCATAAAGCCTTCAAGTTGCTGCATGTAAATGTCATCCTCTAAATCACCGTGAAGGAATGTAGTCTTTACATCTAACTATTTCAATTCGAGGTTTTTTAATGAAACATGTAGTAGTAATGCCTCGAATGGACGTGTGTTTCACAGTAGGAGAGAACACATCGTGAAATCAACTACCTCCACTTGACTAAAACCTTTTGCGACCAACCTCACCTTACATCTAGTGTCAACTTAGCCCAATCCTTCCTTCTTTTTGAACACCCACTTGTAGCCAATAATTTTCTTTCTAGGGGGTGGTCTTATGAGCTACCAAGTCCTATTCTTTTACAGGGATTCCATCACCTTTTCCATATCCACAACCTACCTGCAGGAATCAGAAGCCTGAACCACCTCTGAGTAATTTAAAGGATCGCCTAAATCAACGCTTTCAGCAACACTTAAAGCATATGCCACTAAACTTCTATGATAATATTTCTATGGTAGCTTGATTTCTAGTCTTTTCCTGTCCTGGGCTAGTTTTGAAATGTAGTGTAACAGCCCAATTTCGGTGAAATCAAAATAGTGGTTTCAAGACCACAAATTCGAGCTGAAAATAAGATTTATTTTTATTTTATTATATGATCCGTATTATATTAAAAATGTCATGTGAAAATTTTGATAAGAAAATTTTGCCGATTATGTGCTTAATTATGAGAAGGACTAAATTGCATAAAATGAAAAAGTTGAATTCTAGTAGTTATAAGGATTAAATAGCTATGGAATTCAAAACTTGAGGTCCTTATACGGTAATTAGACCATTAGCAAAATGTTAGTAGATATTTTTGGATAATTCATCCATGGAAAATTAGAAAAAGGCCAAGGACTAAATTGGAAATCAAATTTATTAAAGATGATAAATTAATTAAATAGAAATAAAAATCATTTATATCATCTTCTTTCCAAAAATAATACATGGAAACCCTAGGAAAGAGAAAACAAGCTTTCTTGGCCAAATTGAGTAAGTTTTCTTGTTCCGTTTTTAGTAATTTTGATATTTTTGAAACCAAGATAGCTTAATCTATCTATTTCGGGGATCAATTTGAGAAGTTATCAATGTATGGAAATTAGGTCATGGATGAATATGCTGAAAATTTGAAATTTATGGTAGAAAATGAAAGATTGTTGTAAAAGGCCCAATCTGCCCGGGCCCGTTACAGAAAACAAAAAAAATTATCAAACCAAAATAATAAAGTCTATAGTCCATCATTACAAACCAATAGCCCAAACCCAAGACCCGAATTGAAACCAAAATAAAACCCAACTACCCTGGCCCAAGACTAACACTAGCCCAAAAACAAAAACCAAGACAGAAACCCTAGCCTTCTGCTTAGCGCAGCGACAGCCACCAGTGGCTTCACACTCCACCTCCACAATGGCCTCCACACACGCTACCTTCCAACAATACCTGCAAAATAGAATAACAAATTTGACAGCCAAATAATAGCAAAAAATAGCAGTAACAGATTTGTAATTTTCATTGCGGCTATATAAAGCTGATTGTAAGTAGTGTAAAAGGGATTGAACAAATACTAAATAAAATACAAGAATAATAAGAAAATCAATATTATTCGAAGGTGATTTGGAGTTCCATTTGATTCTTCTCTTGCCGATTATTTTTTTGGTCTTTCATTTTCTCCTTTTGCATATGAAAAATAAAGAGGAAATACTTACCTTGATCGACCTACGAGCTCGTCGTCGGAGCTTTGTCTCCTTCTCCAAAATCAGAAGCCAAAAAGGTGTCGAAGTCGGGTATAGCATTTCTGGCCGTCGCCTTTGGCGAATGCATGGCCGATCGGGGGCTGCCCTTTTGTGCCATAGCAGAAACAAACTGCTTCTAAGTTTTTTTTTTAATGGTTTTGTAAATTTTTCTTTTAAGCAAAGGGATTTTGGTTTAAATAGTAAAAACCAAACGGCGCCGTTTAAGGGATGAGGGAACCCGCGCGTCGACCCGACCCATAGTCGAATCCGCGCTTTTTTTTCAAAAGGGGAATTTCTGCGTTTAGTCCTTCCTTTTTTGCGCCAGCATTTGATTAGGACCTTTTTCTATTTCTTTTGTTTTTTTAATTGTTCCCTGAAATTGGTGCATCATTTCACTTTAGTCTGTATTGAAGCGTTGTGTTTAGAAGCTACGAATAATTTCGATTTTAATCCTCGCTCGTTTATGCGCGTTCTATTTTGACCTTGGATTTCTATTCTAATAGTTTATTTGTTTGTAAATTATTCTGTTGTTTTTGTTTTTGTTTCAATCGAGTCTATTTGTTTAAATTTTCAGTTTTTGTTCTTTTTATTTTTTATGATTTATTCATTATTCACTTTTTAAGAAAAAATTTGTTTTAGTATATAATTTGAATTATATTGTATATTTTGTTAATTTCGTATTATTCAAGTGGATTATCTTAAAATTCCCTTTAAATGTGTCTATATATATAATTCATTTCTTTAAAGACCCTATTTTAATATATATATATTTGTTTATTTCAAACACTTTCCTATATTCTTATTATTTTTTTATATACATTATTTATATTAAGTTTTTTTTCATTTCATGTATATTATTTATTTAGATTGACATATATTATTTTGTATATCACTTACTTTAAAATTTTTTTATATTATTTATTTTGAATTTTCATTTATACATTGCTATTTCATATATTATTTGTTTTCTTTCTTTTTTTTTGATCTATTTCAAACTTTCATGTATATTACCTACTTCAAGATTTTTATATATATAATTGTTTGTTTGCATATTGATGATTTCAAATTGCATTTCTTTTATATCATTCATTTGTTTATTTGTTTTAAAGCTTGCTACATGTTATTTGTGTTAATTTGTTTGGTACTTCTTTAAAAATTTTCTTTTAATTCATTAGCCTTCGAATATTAATGCCAGTATTTGTATAGTGTATGATGTGTCACCATTGTATGTACCCAAATTCGTTCCTTTCAAATTTCATATTATGGTCATTCATTTGTATAATATTTTATATATGTATATTGTTCCATGTTTGTAACTTTACTTTTTTTTACATTATTGCATCGGGATTCAAATTTCAACATTTTAATTGATATTGGTCGTCACATTTTTATTCCAAACAAACCAAATAAAATGCATTTTGAGCCGGTTTTATAATCGCTTATTTGAAAGCTTTTCAAAATAAGACAATATTTTGTGTTTGGAAATTCGGGAAATCATGCCCTAACGTGTTGGGTTTCGATTTTTTGTTTGACCAAATAACCAAATATCCTTTTAATAGCATGTTTTGGAAATCATGAGATGATATCAATTTTAAGGGTTTAAAATGTCATATCCTAACGTACTGGATGTGGTGTTTTATTCCTTCGGGACGAGTGAATCTTATATTCCAACTCGAGTTGTCCAAACATTTTTCAAAGGGATTGTATTTTAAAATCTTTTCAAAATTTTGACATTAGGACATTAATTAATCAATAAGGCACAAATTTTGGGTGCTGCGAGGGTGCTAATCCTTCCTCGCACGTAACCAACTCCCGAACCCGCTTTCTTGAATTTCGTAAACCAAAATCAATATTTAAATAAAATAAAATGTTTTACTAGGTGACCCGATCACACCTAAACAAAAAGGATTGGTGGCGACTCCATCTTCATTTTTAAAGTCGATCCTGTTTTTCAATAATAAAAATGGTTTCGACAGCTTGGTGACTCCACTGGGAACACTATAGAGTCGAGCCAAAAATTGATTAATTTTTTTCCTTTTGTTGAAAATTGAAAATCTGATTTGAAAATTTACGACCTTTTTACTGTATTTTTTTGGTTCGAGTCTCGTAAAGTACCCTTGCATTGCATTGTATAACTGTTTGGTTACACCTTTTAAGTGGGAGTGAGATACTACGCCTTCGTGATGTCTTCACCTCCGCATGGGCTAGTAGACTACTTCCGGGATACATTCGTACCTATGTCTTCATGAGATTTTCATCTCCGCATGGCCATAGGGAAATGTATCCCCTGAATCAAACTCAATCCATATGAGCCTATAATGGGTAAGGATTGAGGAATCTGTTGGTTTAGGTATCCTTTCCTTAGAACCGAACCACATATAGAGAGACCTAGGAGCCTACACTAGGTAGAGCCACGCCTAGGTCACCCAAATAGGTGTTCTATATTGTTTTTTCTTTTTCTGTGCTAACGTGTTTTGTTTTGTCTATGACTGCATTGTATTTCATCATCATAGAAAGGAGGTGTTGATTCATATTCGATTGCTAAATAGAAGAGCTTGTCATGGAAAATGGAGTTCTTGATAAAGTGGATTGTAATAAGGTTGGCTGAATATGGTCCAAATAAACACGACGAAAGAAAGCTGGTAGTCCACGAAGGAATACAAAACTTTGTTATTGCCTGAAGTTTTAGGCTAACAAGGATTATTCGAGAGCCGTCACGTCAACTTTCTTAAAGGAGCTAAGGAGCATTGCGGGGATAAGTGAGCAATGGGTCACGGCCTGGATCGAGCAAAAAGGAGAATAGGGACATCTTTTGGAAAATTCGCAAGACGCGACCATGACATCTGGATATGAAGAAAAGATTGGTGTCTTCACTTGGACTATGAGGGCAATGCCGCATATGTAATCCGTTTTATATAAAGAAATTTGTTTTCTAGAAAAGTTGTTCTAATGGAATTGAATTTAGAATCAATGTCTCTCTTTCTTTGCATTCATCTCATGCATCTGCAGTACATTGCATCATTTTCATTAAACTCTCACAAAAGGACCCTAACTAGGTAAAATTATTTTAGTTAATCTAGAAATCAACAAAAACTTATCAACCAAGCATCGCTACAGTACCTGTGCTAAGACAAAAGATATGGACCAAAGATTGGAAAGACTTGAACAACTTCAAAAAGAAATGCAAGACCAGTTACAAATGCAAACCAAGTGTTAGAGTCCCAAAGGAATATGATGAATCAGTTGTCCCAATTGTTGACTAAGGGGCTAGAAAAAAGAAAAAGCTCAATGATCAATACTGAGGAAGACAATAAGGAGCCTCTCTACCCTCCGGGTTTCACTCCCACAAATGCTAAGATAAGTCTACAAGGTGTATCTATTGCTATCAGATCCCAGCAATATCAGGCTAGTACCTTGACACTAGTAGATTACCCGATAGGCTCAGGCCCCAATCCGGGTGGCAATCCAACCACTCCTGTAGTTCCTGATCTGGAGGAAATGGAAAAACCAAATATGGAACTGCCAAAACAACTCGAGGATCGGTATAAATGGTTGGAGGAAAAATTCAAGGCAATGGAGAATGTTGACTACTATTGTGGGATTGACGCCAAGGATCTGAGTTTGGTCCCCGATCTAGTACTTCCGCCAAAATTTAAGACTCTAGAGTTTGAAAAGTACAATGGGACTACTTGTCCTGAAGCTCACATCATAATATTCTATCGAAGGATGACAGAATATGTTAATAATGACCAACTATTAATCCATTGCTTCCAAGATAGTCTGATCAGGTCAGCAGCTAAATGGTACAATCAATTGAGTCGTGCTAAAATCAATTCATGGAAAGACTTAGTACAAACTTTTATGAAGCAGTATAGCCATGTAATAGACATGGCACCCGATAGAATTACCTTGCAGAATATGGAAAAGAAGCAAAATAAGAGTTTCAGGCAATATGCCTAAAGAGGTAGCAACACAGGTCCAGCATGCTTTTCATCAATACTTCGAAAGTCCCGTTCATTAACCATATGTTGGGGAGCACTACTCTGAGCTTTTCAGATATAGTAATGTCCGATGAGATGATTGAAAATGCGGTAAGAAGTGGAAAGATAGATGGAGGAGAAAGCGCTAAAAAGTCAACCCCAAAAACCAAGAAAAATGAAGTGAACATCGTGAGCATGCCTTCCAAATTGGTCAACGTAGGCCAGCCGAGGGCTGTAACCACTAGCTATCAAGACTCTTCAAGGCAGGAATCCAACTCAAGGCCAAATACAGAAAGGCTCCGGTTCACACCCATCCCGATGTCATATAAAGAGTTGTATCAGAATCTTTTTGATGTGCATGTGGTGTCTCCATTCTACTCAAAACCCGTGCAACCTCCGTTCCCAAAATGGTATGATGAGAATGCTCAATACAAACACCACGCAGGAATAACGGGGCACTCAATCAAAAACTGCACTGCGTTTAAAAATTTGGTTGAAAGGTTCATTAAAATGAGAATTGTGAAGTTCGACGATCCCTCAGAACCGAATCACTCTAACAATGAAGTAAATGCGATATTTGAAATGGGGACAAAAGAGTTTCGATGCCTTGAACAAGTCGAAATCCTGGAATGAACATTGGGGAATCTGATCCGAAGAGGAAACCGGGGAATAAAAGTTTCCAAACCCTTGCATACTTGGGAGTGTTTTGAACAATGGGACTGTGGAGGAGATCATTGTATTTTTAGAGCTAATCTAGAGTAATATTCAAAACACGCTTGTTGTTTTAAGCCTAGAGGCAATAAGAATCCTTTTGTGAAATAGGCTTGTGTCCAAAATCTTTATTTCAATAAAATGCATCTTTTTGAGCAAATATTCTTTTATTCTTTCCATTTATAGACTTTGATTCTTTGGATTCTCTTTCAAATATTCTTTTATTCTTCATTCATGATCATACCATACAAATAATCATTCTTAGATTTAATTATTCTTTGAAATTTTCCTTCGTACCTATAATAGGTACACAGATATCAATGACATGAGCGACGCTGCTACTGACCTAGAATCTCCTTTTGGGTGAGATATGTGTTTAAGGGGATCTTAGGACTTTGAAGATGACAGAGATTGTGACTTATCTCCTGATTTGTTAAAAATGGAAGAACAAGATAAAAAATAGATCCTACTCTACAAAGGGTTAGGGGATATTGCGAACCTAGGAAAGAGGTGAAGATCGAAGCCTAGCACACCACAAAGACAAAGCACCACATCATTGAGTTATTCCCAATTTAAAGATGTTTTCGCATGATCGCATCAAGGTATGCCTAGGCTACTAAGACGTGAGGATGCTATAGGGTGTTCGAAAAGAACATGATAATGGTTTTTCAATGGCCAGGTTGATCATGAGGTTCAGGTACTACTGGTCCACCATGGAAGGGGATTGCATCGGTTATGCCATAAATGCTGAACTTAGGGAGAGAAGATTCATGTGCTTCATTTCGTCATAAATTTTCTCTTGTGGGGGATGGATGTTATTGGTCAATCTCGTCAAAAGCTTCTGGCCGACATTGATTCATCTTTGTCATCGTCGATTACTTCACTAAGATAGTGAAAGTAGCTTCATATGCCAATATTACAAGATTGATAGTCATCAAACCCCAAAAAAAAGATCAGATACCGACAAAGAATGCCAGAAAGGATCATGCACAACTGCACAATGTTAAAAGTTTATAGTCTATTCAAATATCAAGCGCCATATCACAGTGTAGCAAAGGTAGCCAAAAAGAAAAACAAAGGTACAAAAAAATAAAAATAAAAATAAAAATAAAAAGAGAAAGAGAAAGAAGAATAAAAACAACAAAACAAAGGTCATAATGAAAGGTTACCAAAACTTGTAAAGATTGGCATAAAGAAGTTACCATTTACCTTCTATGATTATCGAATGTTGGCTAGGGCTTTCGTCGAGGCAGTACCTTTCTCATCGATTTATAGAAGTAGTTTTGCCTATTGAAGTCAAGATTCCTTTTCTCTGAGTCTTTTCAGAACTAAATCCAATCCTAATATGGTTAGTTGAATTTAAAGAGAAGGTTGAAAGTTATCCATCGTGGTTCAATGCACCAGAAAACGGATGATACGAGCTCATGGCAAAAAAGGGTCTGCCCAGGAGAATTTCATGATAGGGACCTAGTATTAAGAAGACCATTCCTATACAAAAGGACTTCAAAGGAAGAAATATGCCAAACTGGGAGGGACCTTATGTAGTAAAGAAGGCTTGTTCTGGAGGAGAATTGATATTGACTGAAAGGATTTGCCCAATCCGGTGAATTCAACATTCAGTCAAGAAAATATTTTACCTAAAAGGGGAGAGGCCAAGATGAAAACTCGCAAAGGGCGCCTTGAAACCTTAAAAAATAAAAAGAAAAAGAAAAAATCAAAGAAAAAATAAAAAAATTTATTCTAAAAATAAATAAGAGAAGAGGCTAAGGTGAAAATTCGCAAAGAGCGCCTTGAGACCAAAGGGGATTTGAGTTGAAAATCCGAAAAGGGCGGCTCAAATTTTGATCAAAGTGGGGCATATAGTAGTCTTGTTATGCATGAATTGGCAATGAAGAAGTATGCTACATCTTGGGGCATTGACGAAGTACTCCAGATCCTCTAAACACATATTGAGCCCAAAATGGTCCTCAAGAAGTTTGTACAAAGAAGCTCAGGCTGTGATATTTAGGGCACCTGGTTTTCATCTTACCCATTTTGAATTTGTTGTTTTTGACTACTTTATTCGTTTCAAAATATGCTTCCAACAAATTTCCTTTCTAATGGCATTTGTTATCCTTGATTAACTTCTTTGTTTCGAGTTATGCTCT
This sequence comes from Gossypium hirsutum, assembly GCF_007990345.1. Classification (NCBI taxonomy): domain Eukaryota; kingdom Viridiplantae; phylum Streptophyta; class Magnoliopsida; order Malvales; family Malvaceae; genus Gossypium; species Gossypium hirsutum. Next base: position 56,683,042 of record NC_053424.1, read on the forward strand.
CCATTAATTTCCTTCTTGTCCATTGTTATGATCTTTTTCAAGTATTTCGCATTGAAATAATGATTAATGGACTAATAATACTTTCATAAAAGGAGTTTTGCATATTACGCTGAAAGCTTCTAAATAATACAAGAACCTGAAACAGGAATATTGTTTAAAACTCACCAAGCTTAAGGGCTGGAAATATTTAAGCCCAAATTGAGATTATCTCATTGGATTTTCTGTCAAAGATATTGGTTGAACAAAAAGAAATTACATCGGTGTTATAATCCTAACGAAGAACGAGTAATATGATCATTCTCAGAAAAAATTATACTCTGCATTCATGCAGATATCAAACATATACATCTAGTCATTACACCCAGGGAATGGTGTAACAAATCAAATTTATTAAAGATAATACAAATCCTATACCTCTAAGTTGCAGCAGGATGGATGGAAGAAACCAAATGTTATTTACCTGAAGTTGCAGGTACAAACTTTATGTCCCAGAAGGTACAGTGGAAGGGACTTTGAAATTTCAGTGGGGCAAGCTTGCTGAGCAGAATGTGATTGTTTCTTTGGGTTTTCTGTCAAGAACACCAGCCAAACAAGATGGTAGCGTAATACGTCAGTGATAATGCCCTAATGGATAACGAGCGATGATACCTTAAGCATTTAAAAAAGGGATTATTCTCATTTCTGCATTCATATATCATTCATAACACATCTAGTTAGGAGCATTTGATTCATCCCAATCATAGCATCCTAAAAATTTGGCATAAACATAGGCATATAAAACCGAGTCTACAAGACATGTCTTAGAGAACAATGTAGTAATATTGGTGAATTCAGACTTTGTCTCCCTAAGCAGTAGTGGAGCAAATCGAAGACGGCAAATCTTATCTTCCCGAGGTAGCAAGGGAGCAGGCCAAAGATTGTAGTCTTATCTTCTTGAAGTAGCAAGGAAGCAAACTAAAGATTGTAAATCTTATCTCCATGAGGTAGCAATGGAGCAGATTGAACATGGTGAATCTTATCTTCTCGAGGTAGCAGGGGAGTAGATTTTAGCCACTAGTCTTATCTCCCTAAGGTAGCACGAGGGCAGGCTGAAGATTGTAGTCTTATCTTCCTGAGATAGAAAGGAAGTAGACTGAAGATTGTAGATCTTATCTCCATGAGGCAACAATGGAGCAGATCGAAGACGACGAATCTTATCTTTCTGATATAGCAGGGGAGCAGATTTTAGCCACCAGCCTTATCTCCCTGAAGTAGCAAGGGAGCAGGCCAGAGATTGTAGTCTTATCTTCTTGAGGTAGCAAGGAAGCAGATTGAAGATTGTAAATCTTATCTCCATGAGGTAGCAATGGAGCAGATAGAAGACAACGAATCTTATCTTCCTGAGGTAGCAGGGGAGCAGATTTTAGCCACTAGCCTTATCTCCCTAAGGAAGCACGAGGGCAGGCTTAAGATTGTAGTCTTATCTTCCTGAGGTAGCAAGGAAGCAGACTGAAGATTGAAGATCTTATCTCCCTGAGATAGCAGTGGAGCAAATCGAATATGGCGAATCTTATCTTCCTGAGGTAGCAGGGAGCAAGATTTTAGCCACCATCCTTATCTCACTAAGGTAGCAAGGGAGCAGATTGAAGATTGTAGTCTTATCTTCTTGAGGTAGCAAGGGAGCAAACTGAAGATTGTAGATCTTGTCTCCTCGAGATAGCAGTGGGGCATATCAAAAGCGGCAAATTTTATCTTCCTGAGGTAGTAGGTGAGCAGATTTAAGTCACTAGTCTTATATTCCTAAAGTAGCAAGGAAGTAGGTTGAAGATTGTAGATCTTGTCTCTTTAAAGTTGTAATGGAATAGGTTGAAGTTACAAGTCTTATCTCCCTGAAGTGGTAGTGGAGCAGACTAAAGATAGCGAATCTTATCTCTAAAGTTGCAGTAGAGCAGATTAAAACTATAAATCTTATACCTTTGAAGTTGCAGTAGATTGGATTAAGCCTATCATGGCAATTTTTACCTCTTTGAAATTCCAATGGAAGTAGATCGAAATTGCAAATCTCTTCTCCCTGAAATTTTATTAGAGCGAAGCACCAATTCCTATATCCCTGAAGACAGTGGGTCAGAATAGGAGTACTTGAAGAAAAGGAGTGCCAAGAAGCCAAGATTCAGTAAGACCGAGCAAAATTGGTCCTTTAAAAATCTTCACTTCATTCCCGTTACACGACAATGAGCAAAGAGGGGCAGCTATAGACGGCCCAATCAGCCCAGGCCCGTTACAGAAAACAAAAAAAATTTATAAAACCAAAATAATAAAGTCTATAGTCCATCATTACAAACCAATGACCCAAACCCGAGACCCAAATTGAAACCCAAAATAAAACCCAACTACCTTGGCCCAAGACTAACCCTTGCCCAAAAACAAAAACCAAGACAGAAACCCTAGCCTTCTGCTTAGCCCAGCAATAGCCACCAGTGGCTTCACGCCCCACCTCCACAACGGACTCCACACGCGCCACCTTCTAGTTGTACTTGCAAAATAGAATAACAAATTTGACAGCCAAATAATAGCAAAAAATAATAGTAACAGATTTGTAATTTTCATTGCGGCTATATAAAGCTGATTGTAAGCAGTGTAAAAGGGATTGAACAGATACTAAATAAAATACAAGAATAATCAGAAAATCAGTATTATTCGAAGGTGATTTGGAGTTTCATTTGATTCTTCTCTTGTCGATTATTTTTTTGGTCTTTTATTTTTTCCTTTTGCATATGAAAAATAGAGAGGAAATACTTACCTTAATCGACCTACAGGCTCATCGTCGGAGCTTTGTCTCATTTGCCAAAATCAGAAGCCAAAAAGGTGTCGAAGTCGGGTATGGCATTTCTGGCCATCACCTTTGGCAAACGCATGGCCAACTGGGGGCTGCCCTTTTGTGCCCTAGCAGAAACAAACTGCTTCTAAGTTTTTTTTTTAATGGTTTTGTAAATTTTTCTTTTAAGCAAAGGGATTTTGGTTTAAATAGTAAAAACCAAACGGCGCCGTTTAAGGGATGAGGGAACCCGCGCGTCGACCCGACCCATAGTCGAATCCGCGCATTTTTTTTCAAAAGGGGAATTTCTGCGTTTAGTCCTTCCTTTTTTGCGCCAGCATTTGATTAGGACCTTTTTCTATTTCTTTTGTTTTTTTAATTGTTCCCTGAAATTGGTGCATCATTTCACTTTAGTCTGTATTGAAGCGTTGTGTTTAGAAGCTACGAATAATTTCGATTTTAATCCTCGCTCGTTTATGCGCGTTCTATTTTGACCTTGGATTTCTATTCTAATAGTTTATTTGTTTGTAAATTATTCTGTTGTTTTTGTTTTTGTTTCAATCGAGTCTATTTGTTTAAATTTTCAGTTTTTGTTCTTTTTATTTTTTATGATTTATTTATTATTCATTTTTTAAGAAAAAATTTGTTTTAGTATATAATTTGAATTGTATTGTATATTTTGTTAATTTCATATTATTCAAGTGGATTATCTTAAAATTCCCTTTAAATGTGTTTATATATTTTCTTTTTAAATCTATCTATATATATAATTCATTTCTTTAAAGACCCTATTTTAATATATATATTTGTTTATTTCAAACACTTTCCTATATTATTATTATTTTTATATATACATTATTTATATTAATTTTTTTTTCATTTCATGTACGTTATTTATTTAGATTGACATATATTATTTTGTATATCTCTTACTTTAAAAAAATTTTATATTATTTATTTTGAAATTTCATTTATACATTACTATTTCATATATTATTTATTTTCTTTTTTTTTGATCTATTTCAAACTTTCATGTATATTACCTACTTCAAGATTTTTATATATATAATTGTTTGTTTGCATATTGATGATTTCAAATTGCATTTCTTTTATATCATTCATTTGTTTATTTGTTTTAAAGCTTGCTACATGTTATTTGTGTTAATTTGTTTGGTACTTCTTTAAAAATTTGCTTTTAATTCATTAGCCTTCAAATATTAATGTCAGTATTTGTATAGTGTATGATGTGTCACCATTGTATGTACCCAAATTCGTTCCTTTCAAATTTCATATTATGGTCATTCATTTGTATAATATTTTATATATGTATATTGTTCCATATTTGTAACTTTGCTTTTTTTTACATTATTGCATCGGGATTCAAATTTCAACATTTTGATTGATATTGGTCGTCTCATTTTTATTCCAAACAAACCAAATAAAATGCATTTTGAGCCGGTTTTATAATCGCTTATTTGAAAGCTTTTCAAAATAAGGCAATATTTTGTGTTTGGAAATTCAGGAAATCATGCCCTAACGTGCGGGGTTTCGATTTTTCATTTGACCAAATAACCAAATATCCTTTTAATAGCATGTTTTGGAAATCATGAGATGATCTCAGTTTTAAGGGTTTAAAATGTCATATCCTAACGTACTGGATGTGGTGTTTTATTCCTTCGGGACGAGTGAATCTTAAATTCCAACTCGAGTTGTCCAAACATTTTTCAAAGGGATTGTATTTTAAAATCTTTTCAAATTTTTGACATTAGGACATTAATTAATCAATAAGGTACCAATTTTGGGTGCTGCAAGGGTGTTAATCATTCCTCGCACGTAACCGACTCCTAAACCCGCTTTCTTGAATTTCGTAGACCAAAATCAATATTTAAATAAAATAAAATGTTTTACTAGGTGATCCGATCACACATAAACAAAAAAGATTGGTGGCGACTCCATCTTCGTTTTTACAGTCGATCCTATTTTTCAATATTAAAAAATGGTTTCAACAGTTGTTAATAGATAAACAATTTTTACAAAGTGATTTTTGATGAAAACATGATTTAAGGACTAAAATGTAAAGTTGTGAATTTTGATGAAAAATTTTGAATTTTTATGAATACATGTGCTGTAAATTTTGTGATGGAATTTTGGTTAGGCTTGGAATAGGGAGTAAATTGCACAAATTTCATTTTTCGAGGCTAGGGACAAAATGAGAATTTATGTTAAAGTTAGTGGCAAAATGGTAATTTTGCCTAGGATGAAAATTGAGTCCACTTGAATATGAAATATAATAAATTGATGCTAAATTTACTCGTATAGATTCGGATAGACCAAATTCGGAGCTAGAACGAGGAAAAGAGGAAAATGTCGGATTAGTAGATTTTTGTACCCGAACATTTGTCGAGGTAAGTTCGTGTAACTAAATTGTGTATGTTTATATGCTTGAATTAAATGTTGTGTTTGTGAATTGTATGAATATTGTATATATATGACATTAAAAATATATCTAACAAAGTCCGATCAATAATAATGTTCGATAAATGATAAATGATAAAAATGTTACTTATATGCTGGTAACGAATGTGGAATGTGTTTATTTTAATTATATGAATGTTATAAATGTATGAAATAATCACATGCCTGATAATGCTTGAAAAATGTTAAATCTCGTTTGAATAACTGAAAAATCAATAGATATGTGATTTCCCAAAATGAATGAGGTTCTTTATTTGTTGCGGATGGGTAATTCTGAAATAAGTCTTCTCGAGCATGTGTTATAGATTGGATTTAGCCGGACGGGTAATCTAGATTAAGCTCTTTGGAGCATATGTCATAAAAAGGATTTAGCCTGGACTGGTAATCCTGACTAAGCTCTATTGAGTATATATATTGGAGACAGGATTTACCCTAGACTGGTAATCCTGTTGTATATATATGTATGGCTCGAGAGTGTACTCTCTGAAATAGTACCTTATGGGTACTATTGGACATGAATTGACAGATACTGATTTGTACACCTAGGGTGTACTACCTGTGTATCCATCGATATTCTAAATAAATTCAACGGGTAAAAATCTTGACATGAGAAGATATGAATAAGAAATGAGTTATTACACGTATTTGTCTAAAATACATGAAAATGATGATACATGACAAGTGATATATGAAAACATGAGATGATTGATATATGGTAATATAAAATAATGATATTGTACATGGAATTTATTTGATGAGTATGTACATCTTTGATTATAGACTTGCACACCTTGAGTGTACTAATCGTGACCTTGATATTCCAAGTAATATGGGTAAAGTTCTGATATGAAATGATCTGAACTTGAGATGAACTATTATGAAATTATACTTGTAATATAAAGAGATAATTTATACATATTAAATGAATACATGTTATGGCAAGCATATGTGAATGAAAACTTGATTGTTGTTGAACCCATATATGTTTGTGATGTTATTATGAATTATATGACTAACAAGGGCAATGAGGATATGTGTAGGGCTTGAGGGAAAATTGATTGAATATGCCTTACATAGTTACCTCAAAATAGAATGAATGGTAAGTTAAGTACTGTAAAAACCCATTTTTTAGTGAAATCAGAATAGTGGTTTCGGGACCACAAATTCGACCCAAAAATAAAATTTATTTTGATTTTATTAAATGGTTCATATTATAATAGACATATCTTGTAAAAATTTTGATACTAAATTTTTATCGATTAAGCGTTTAATTACAAGGACTAAATCGCATAAAATGTGAAAGTTAAATTCTAGTAGCTATAAGGATTAAATAGCTATGTAATTCAAAACTAGAGGTTCTTATATGGTAATTAGACCATTAAAGAAAAGTATGTAGATTTTTGGTGACTCATCCATGGAAATTTAGAAAAAGGGCAATGACTAAGTTGGAATTTGAAAAATAAGTAATTAATTAAAAGATGAAAGAAAATATTATCTTATTTTCTCATCTTCTTCAACCTAAAATACATGGAAACCCTAGGAGAGAGAGAAGAAACTTTCATGGCCTAATTGGGTAAGTTCCCTTGTCCCATTTTTAGTAATTTTGATATTTTTGAAACCGGGATAGCTTAAACTATTTATTTGGGGGATTTCTTTGAAAAGTTATCAAATTATGGAAAATGTTTCATGGATGTATATGCTAAAAATTAGAAATTTATGGTAGAAAATGAAAAATTGTTGATAGATAAACAACTTTTACAAAGTGATTTTTGATGAAAACATGATTCAGGGACTAAAATATAAACTTGTGGAATTGAAGAAAAATCTAAATTTCTATGAATACATGTGCTGTAAATTTTGTAATGGGATTTTGGTTAAGCTTGGAATAAGGAGTAAATTGCACAAGTTTTATTTTTTGAGCTTAGGGACAAAATTGGAATTTATAGAAAAGTTGGGGGTAAAATGGTAATTTTTCCTAGGAATTAAAATCATCGAAAACTACTTTACAAAATAGTCCAATCTAACAAAAAAGCTTAGAAATCTTGGAAAAGCTTAGAAATCTTTGAAAAGCTTCAAGAAAACAACTCATCTTATCAATGGCACAATCCACAATGTTTGACAGTTTTACAAATTAGTCATCGGGTTAGCTAGGTTAAGCTAATATGATCTCAAAAATATAAAAATTACTAAAAACGGGCAAGAAAATCACTTACAATCTCCAACCCTAGCTTGGTCGTGCTTTACCTTTCAAAAAATGGTGTCTCTACCAAGCTTGGCCGATTATGGCTTGAGAAAAGTGATGAAATTTTATTTCATCTTTTACTTGAATTTATTTATTTACTAATTTACGCATTTACCCTTTTATTAACTTAATAAGTTACCAGAATCTTACCCATTTTTGTCCACCACCATTCTATATGGTTTAATAACCCTACTAATCCCTATGTTTAACTTCGTTTATCAATTTAATACTTTTACTAATGGAAACCAACTTCCTCTACTTTTATGATTTAGTCCTTTTTACTTAATTAACTATCTAAACAATAAAATTTCTTAACCAAAATTTAATACAATACTAATGACCTTGTAAATATTAAATAACTAATATTTACAGACCCACACGTCGTAGTCGTGGTCCCAAAATCATTTTTTTCGATACCACTGAAAAGTAGAATGTTACATGATCACACCAACACACAAAATATGAACAATAAACAGCAGCCAAGAAACAAACGAGGGAACCAAAAAGAGAAATAACTATGGGAAAGAAGGGGAAAAGAAAGAAATAGAGAAAAAAATTTAAAAAAAAAGGAGAACAATGGGGTTCCCTTTGGACGGTAGTTTTTGGGAAACAAAATAAGGATATTAGTGGTTAAGTCAAACATAAAAATAAAATAAAATATTGCTAACAACTTATCTCCCACAATCTTATAAAAACCCAAGCACTAGCTTTTGTAATTCAAAAAGAATTTAACTACTAACAAAAACAAACAACAAAAACATTCCATACACTCAAAACAAGATTCAAACTCAAGACCCAAGCAAACAACCCAAAGCACTTAACCAACCCACCATAAAAAATTACTTGAAAATCTTACGCAATTAAAAATCCAAAAACTTTGGGACGTTACAGAACTTGCTAAAAACTAAAATTTGTATAGTCGCTGAACCTCTCAATATCGAACCTTATTATCATATCTGAATATGTTGATATGTGGAATCCAAACCAAGCTATGATACCAATTTGTTGGGGATCGACTCGTATAGGCAACGAGAAAATAAAAATAAAAGTAGAAAAGATCAAACACATAAATATTTACGTAGAAAAATTCCTTCAAAAAAGAGGACAAAAAACTACTGGCAAAGAATACTTCACTAAATGAGCAAAAACCCAAAGAGTACAAGATGAAGATAATCTCAACAAATAAACTTTAAACCCTGAAAGAACAAAGCACTCTGGCTAGAACCCAAAATTCCCTAAAACTCACAAAAACTCTTTCAATCTCAAAGTAACCCCTTTTATAGGCTAAATTCGTAGGTTAAATGCGACTAAAATAACCCTAGACTAATTAGAGTTTAACTAATAAACAATAGCAAAGTTTAACTAGGAGAAGAAAACATGGTTGAATTGGGAAACACATTGCCATGTCGTATGTCCCTTGTCAGGATGTTATTCTTCGCGTCATCGGGACATTATTTTCTTCTCGTCTGGATGTCGAGTGTCTCGTCATCAGGATGTCTGCTCTTCGTCGTTGCAATATCAATTCGTAAATTTAAGGCACACTCCACAAAAATCTTTTGTTTGGAATTGAACTACGTTGAAAAAATAAATAAATTTCAAGAAATTTTTTATATAGTAAGGGTCTATTTGTTTTACTAAAAATGGCTTCCAGAAAAAAATTTTTGGAAAATGACTTACTTTTCTGGAAAAGTTAATATTTTCTGGTGTTTGGATGAATCTATGTAAAATATTTTCCATTATTTGATAGATTTCTTAAAAATATTTCATAAAAGTTGTTTTCAATGAAACAAACATATGTTTAAAATTTTCTTATCTTTTCATTGTTTAATTGAGTTTATTTTATATCTATAAATTTATATTTTACATTGTTTTTACATATATTAAAAATATTTTGTTAAATTCAGATTCATTACAACGCCATTTTTTAGTTACATGACTACCAAGTGAGTTTTTTTTATTTAAAAATGTGACATCAAGAAAATTGAAAACAAATTAACAATGTCAACAATTGGACTTGATTTTCAAATCTGAAAGGTAGAGAGACTAAATTCTTAAAAAAAAAGTACAACTAAATTAAAAATTCGTGAAAAGTACATAGACTTATGATATATTTTAACCTTTATACTACAAAACATTTATTATTGATATATTTATAATTGTAATAAATATTTATTATTAAAATATTAATATTGAATATTTTCAATAATATGTGAAGAATATTGTTTAAAATTATTATTTTTAAAATTTATTATTAAAATAAAATTGAAATATTAAATAATTTATTAAGATAATAAATTATATTAATTATATTAATAATTTATTATATGATTAAATATAAATAATTAAATATGTATGTTTAATAATATTGGAAAATATAATATTTTATATTAATATTTTAATAATTTTAAATGTTTTTAAAACTAAAAATAAAATTGATTATCAATATAATAATATTACGCTTGATTTAAGTTAATTTTTATATAAAAATAAAATTACCTTTAGAGTAGTTCTTTTCCAGAAAATGACTTGCGCTTTTTAAAATGGTAAGTCATTTTATAGGAAAAATGACTTATTTTGCGTTGACCTGTAAGTCATTTTTCGTTGACCAAGCTATTATTTAGAAAGCAAACACAGAAAAATGTAGAAAATATTTTCCGTAAAACTTTTTACATGTAAACAAATGGATCCTAAATATTTACTATGTTACAATTTGGGCTTATTTAGTTCTTTTTAAAAGTATTTCTAATTAGGCCCAAATTAAGTTTGGGTGAAGGTTTCAAATTTAAGTTTGAGGTTTGGGCCCAAATGAATATACAAATTTTAAAATTAAATTCACAATAAAATAATAAACAAGCCACTAAACTAAAACAAAATAAAAACTTAGATTTAATGTTAGTGTTGTTTGATAAATTGAAAAATTAAAAGTTAAAAAAATAAGTGTTGAAAATTAAGTATTGAAAATTTAAGTACTAAATTTAAATTATAAAATTGTTAGATATATCACTTAAAATTAATTACGGGATATAATTAATTTTTTTTATAAATATAGATTTTAAATTATAAAAAAATATATTTCACATTTTATCTTTAATTTTTAAATATTTAACTTTATTCTAAACAAAAATTAAATTTTAAACGTAATATTTTTATAGGATATACAAAATTAAAACAAAATAAAATAGAATTGATTGTTGTGTACTTGTTATTTTCTACAATTTTTTTATAAAAAAAATTTATCAAATTATTTTAGATTATAAATATGTATAAAAAATTAAATCATTAAAATTTAAAAAAAAATTCAACAAATCTATGAAACAACAAACAAGAGCGAAATTAGATTACATGTGACTTACATGATCTTCAATCTCAATTAGCTTGCTTCAAATTAAAAATATATTAAAATCCAGAATGAATGATAGTTAAGGTTCCCGATCTTCTTTCAAATAAAAAGAAAAAAATGAAATCCTACTCCCGCTGTTTAATTTAGTCAGTTTGAGTGAATTAAGATGCATAATTAATTATGAGGTTGAGAGGAGTGATGTCAAAATAACAAATCTATGATCCAATTGGTGGTAGTAAATTATTTATAAATTGAGAAAAAAAATCAGGATTTAATTCGCGAAATCTTTTTAATTTATCTTTAGATTATGTTGAATCATAAAATAGTGAGATGAATTCGATTGTTGATCCAACTATTTTATGCATAGAAAATATGAATTAACAAATGTGTCTAAAAATATGGGTCTGTAAATTCAAAAGTAGATTGAAAACTCAAGAATAGAAATGGGTCCAATATTTGTATCTAAATCTGAATTAACAAATGTGTCTAAAAATATGAATCTGTAAATTATTGAGTACTATTCGATTATGTTAAAATTAAAATTTTAAAAATAATATAAAATAAAACAAAATAAAGTTTATTCAAAATGTAAAATAAATTAACAGAAGTACTTAAATAAAAATCCAAACAAATTAAACTTAACAACTTCACAACAATTTAAATGTACCTAACGACTTAAACATAAGAATTCTAAATAAATTATAATTGCATATATTATAATCTACCATAAAGTTTGTTCCACATTTAGAGTTTAAGCTTACATATCATTATATAAAAGCATACATTTAATATCATAATTGTATATAGGATTACATATCATTAATAATCTACCCTAATTATATAATGCTAATAGTATATATTATAATTTACCATAAATTTAGCTATACGTGTTAGAGTTTGTGTGACCCGAATCCTGTCACTTACTGAATAAATAAATAAGGAGATCTGTGGGGGTGAGAGGTCAAGGGTCGTAGGTTTTTTCAACCCTTAAATAGATATAATCGAAACTCCTCTTGTGATATGATTTTCCAAACTTGGAGGGTTTGGAAAATAGCTTGAATGGAAGGACTGTCTTGAATAGGTTTAATTGGTGGAAACCTTGACCCGTAACACTTAAATACTTTAAGAAACCGTAGCTATATTAAAATTATGACCCACTTAAACGTGAAAGAATACTCGAACGTTGGTAAGCAAAATCGCCACACTTCATGATGGGAAACGAATTGATAAGACAATTGGGTGAATGCCACAAACTAGTAAACGTTTGATAAGTTTAGCTTAGTTCAATGAAGAACCATGAGATAATAATCTCACCAACAAAGTTTATATTTAGAATAATTGTCTAACCTCAACATTGTCCTTTTATAAGATATATATAGGCCCTAATTTTACTATTCAAATTCAGCAGCTACATTAGCTTTTATCACAACTTAAAATTCGATTATAACTTTATGAAGGGCAACTAATAAGTCATGACTCGTCACTTGATTCAGATAGTTGAAAAGTCATGTCTCTTCACTTGTTGAAAGTTTAATGTTCCATAATTGTGTTGTTTAGTGTCCCTTCATCTCCCTTATGGCCGAATGTTATGTTGCTTGACATTCATCTCTTTTAATGGCTCCATAATGATCCTTGAGTGCATGAAATCGATAAGATTTTAAAGAGCCACTTGTGATCCATTTGAACGGCCACCATAATAAACTTTAAGTGAATGAAATCGATTAGAGTTGAAAAGTTATTCTTGGTCCTATAAATAGTCACCTACAAGATAAATAATTAGACATTAAACATTGACAAATTTTCATATTCTTATTCTACTAAAATATTTAACTTAAAACACATATTTATGATAGAAATCACCATAATATAAATACATACATGCATTTATTTATGAATATGTAACTCCAACGTATGCTTAAATATAATTAACATATAAGATGCATAAATGCATGGCTTAATTAAAATGTAAACTTATTTTCATAATGCACATAATTAAAACACAAACTTAATTAACATATGAGATGCTTTTATGTATGACTTAATTAAATGCAGAACAGATAATGCTAGACACAATGAAAGATGCAGACATATAATTCAAGGCATAATTTAAAGATACAAACTTGTTAAACTGAAATGAAACTTAATTTAAAGTCTTCCTAAAGTGTCTCATGATTAATCAAACCCAATGGGGTCTCATCCAACTCTTGGATCAGCATTTGACTTGGTCTTGGCCAATCAGAACATGATTAATTTGGGCTTGTTCCCAACGTCCACACATAGGCCCTTTAAACTCTTCTTTGACTCACTTGGTTCGCCCCCTATAGTTGACTCAATTGGTAAACACAAATGATCAATCTTTGTTTTGGCCATCTCAAGAAGAAGTAGTTCATGGAAATACGGCCCAACTTCAAATTGTTTCACCTTGACAAGAATTAATTCAGCCTTGTTGGTGGAATTACATCATCTTGTACCATTCAGTTTTTAACATTAGTGAATTTTTTCTCTTTTGCTCATAGTTTTTTCACGTAAAATTTGTGTGTTTTTATTTTTATTTTTATTATTGCTTTGTGATCATTCTATTATCATTATCGACGCCTATTATAACAATACGTTTAGGGTTTAATCTTACATATCATTGATATAAAAATGTATGTTATAATAATGTAATTGTATATAGGGTAAGTAATCTTAAATAATCTACCTTAATTATATAATGCTAATTGTATATATTATAATCTACCATAAAATGAGTTACATGTTTAACGTTTAGGTGCATATCATTAATAAAATAATACACATTATAATATTATAATTGTATAATAATATTATTATACATTCATAAGTTATAATTGATATATTATATGTCCTTAAACATGTATGTATACTATTTTTTATAATATAACATGTATTGAATATAATTAAGTGATATTAGAAAATAAATTTATATTATAATATTTCTTTTAATTATATAAATATTAAATAAATCTTTTAAAGTAATTTAACTACTTGAGTTAATAAAATAATAAAAAAAGCAATGAAAAATTTAGGAATTACGGTGGTCTCATCTCATTGTTTGCTTAGGTTTATAGATAAAAAAAAATTTAGAAGCTACATGATATTTAAAAGAAGACGAAATAGTTATTTTAATTTTATTATTAATTAGTATATATATTTTAAAAAAAATATTTTTATTATATTTTTATACATTAATTATTAATTTGTGTAAATTATAATTAATGTTTAAGAGTAATATTAGTAGCTAAAACATGGTTTTATGTATAAGAGGTCTTGGGTGCAAACTTGTTAGAAACAAAATTTAAATATTTTGTAACCAATAGATACATATTGAGATTATTTGAATTCTATTGGAAGGGGTCTATTTATATCTGCTTTGAATCCATAAAATTTGAATTGGATAAATTCGAAATTCGAATTGCCATCCCTGTTAAAAGCTATAAAGCTTTGGGACTTGAGTTTAGCAAAACTCTCACGTTGAGGTCTGAACTTTTTTTTTATCTAAATTAGTCATTGAACTTGATAAATGTTTCCATATTAGGGTATAAACTAGGCAATTGCTCTCACGTTGGAGTTTTAGTTTTTTTTTAATCCAAATTAATTCCTAAACTTAGGAATTGTTTCTATATTGGAGTTTAATATTTGACAATTATTCTCACATGAAAGTCTAAATTTTAAAATTTTGAAGGAAAGATTAAAGATTAATTTAGATAAAAAAAATACATACCCAAAGTGAGAATAATTTCGAATTCCGTACTCCAAAAAGTAATTGAACCATTGAACTCTTGAAGGAAAAGGGGAAGGAAATATAATGGCCTGGAGAGCCCATCCTGGAAAAAAGGGGCTCACTTAGAAAGCACTAGTTAAAGTGTATATGAGCCAGTTATGTTGAGTAAAGTGGGCTGACATTAAAGGCATAATTGAGGTAGCAAGTTCCAGAATTGGGGAAGATCCTGAATGAACTCGTTGAATTGAAAGTTGATGGGATATTTGATGGTTGAAAGCAAGATACTTTGCCCAATAAAGAGAAACTCCCATATCTTTAATTAATTAATGCCTAAATCAAAGCCTTTAAGCTTTTCTTATGTTTCATGATTAAGCTTTCCAAAGGTGACAACTCACTCCCACAAATCGATAAGACAACTTTTAACTACAATTCAACCCTATAAAACAAAAAAAAACATTGGCATTGGGTTGCCAACCCCTACTCCTCTTTCTTGGGTGTTTTCCGGGCTCCGGCTAAGTAATCAGCCCCTACTCTCTCCCCACATAAAGTGCCCAACCGAAATGACACTGTCTAAAGTATCTTATTATCATTTTTTTATAGTTTGCCATATTATATATAAATTTAAAGTTATAATGATGGATTATTTACATAATTCTTTGAATTTCAACCATTTAAAAAAAATTAAAAAGTATAATTGTATTAATTATTTAAACATGTAATATACCTACAAACAATTATATTTTTTAATTAAACAAATATTTACACTCAAATTTAATTTTTATGTGAATTTTTAAAAACACTCTAAAATTTTAGAGGTAAAATTTAGATAAAATCCGTCCACCCCAATATATTGACTAATATGTTTTGTAACTATTTGTTATATTTTTAATTATGATTTTTTAGTTTATAAGAATATATAACATATATCTTGATTTTAAAAATATTTATATATTTTTATTATAATTGTTTAGCTATTATACAACTTTATAAATATATTTGGCTTGATTTTTTAAAAACTAATATACTTTTAGAATATTATATAAAATTTCAGTATGGATTAAAGAAACCATTCTAGAGCCGAATTGAAAACAGTATTAAAATATGTTAAATAAAGTCACACAACATTAATTTAAGTGTATATAAATAAAAATATAGTTCAACTCAGCTGTGATCTTAGTTTTGATTCTCCATGTCAATATTTACTATATAACCAATTGTGACAGTATCTATGTCGCTCACAATCTCACTTAAATCCTTGATCTAAATGTCACAAATTGAAATATGTGTTTCTCAGTGTAATTATTGAGCAATCCCATCTATCGTGCATGGGGTCGATACCCATCATTCGAAAGCTGCCCCGACATTTGGATCTCGATGAATAGAAATTTCTTATCATAGGCTGCAATATTGAAATGAAGATATGGAGGAGACATAGTCTCATTGAATACACTTGCTTTCCAATAGCCTTATATCTTTAAGTGGGCCCTTTTTATAATGATGGTTGCGAAAATTTTGCTCTTACATTTTGCTGCTCTGCATGCCATGGTTTGATTATCTCTTTCAAAGCAAACACACATAACCCTACATAGATATATATAAATTTAAGATATATGGTGGACTGTAGATATTTGATATTAAAATGGCTTTTTTATTAAGACATGAGATGAGTGAAGGAATAGGAGGGCAAATAAAGAAAGAAGGAAAATGGAAGGAGGAAGGAAATAGAGAAAATGGTTAATTGTAACTTAACAAGCCTTTTTAATTTATATACACGGTTTGTTTAGGTTAGACATATGGATTGAAAGAGTACTTTATTTGTTTACAAAGTAATTATTATTGAGTGCAAAAAAATTGTAAGTAAACTTAATTAAGTCAATCAATTTACATCTAAGCTTTTAGGGGAAAAGTCGTGAAGAGAGAGTGATCATGTTTAGAGTATAGGAGCGATGTTGCTATTTGGAGAGTGAGTGAGACTTAAATCACAACTTGTACTAATTGAAGCATAGTGGAGTAACTCTCTATGCAAGGCCTCGCAAACATAAGAACTTTTCAAACTATGTGAACAAAGCTTTAGTGTCTATCTCTATTTACCTATAATAGTGACTTAGTCCAATTGCAACTTAACCTATAGATGGATGTATATTTGGAAGGAAAAAATCAACATACTTGTAACAACCCGGTTTTGACCCTAGTCGGAACAGTGGTTTCAGGACCACAAATCCGAGTCAGAAAAATATTTTGATAAAAAGACTTAATCGCATAGATTGTAAAAGTTGCATGCTATATGTTAAGTGTGCCTATTTGTTATGGCTTATTAAAGAAAAAGTCCTTATGTTGATATTTGACCATTGGAAGTATGAGTGGACATTAATGGCCTTAATTAATATGAATTATATGTTTAATTACAAAGGGTAAATAAGTAAATGATGAAATAAACATATTATAATTAAACCAAAGTATGAAATTAAGCCATTAACATCTTATATTGCTGAAAATAAAAAGAAATAAGAAAGAAAAAGACTAAACTAGGGTTCAGCTTTGTCTTCTTTGATTAAGGTATGATTTTTGTTCGGTTTTTGATAATTTCTATATTTTTGTGATCGTTGCACTGTATTCTATCAAGCCTATGTCTGAATTTTAGAAATTGTTAATGATTTTGAATTGAGCCATTTATGAAGTTTGATGATAGTAAATGAAAGATATGTATTGGGTTAACATGTTTTGTGACAGCCCAAAATTGACCCTAGTCGGGAAGTGGTTTCGGGACCGCTAAACCGAGTCACCGAAATGTTTGAATGTGATATTTATTGTCTAGAATATGTAATTATGAATGTGTGAAAATTTCAAGCTTCGATTTAGTCGATTGCATGTGAATTCAGTTAGTAGGATTTGTGTGACACTTTTGAAATGTGATAGGCTAATCTATAAGGATCTAATAGTGCATGTAATAAAAAGGGAGGACTTGCATGTCAAATTTCCCCCCCTAATTAGTAGTGGCCGGCCATGCTATGAGTGGAAACATGTCACAAACATGTTATGTTAGTGAGGCATGTTAGGAAAAATAAAATAAGGAGTATGGGTAATAAAGAAATGGAAAAAAAAGAAAGAATGTGTGTGAGTGTTCCCCCCCATTGCCGTGAGTTAAAGAAAAGAAAAAAAAATTTGTTCGTCCTTTTTCATTTCTTTTGGCCGAAAATTCTAAGGAAGGAGGAATTCATTTCTTTTGGCCGAAAATTCTAAGGAAGGAGGAAGGAGTTCTTGCTTCATGTTTGGTTTGGAAGAGGATTAGGAGGAGGTTTGGCCATACTTGTATCTAGATTAAGGTATGTTTGAGGTTGTGCCATGAGATTCATGCATGTTTTTAGTTGCTAGCTTGAGTTCTAATTAGCCCATGGTTCAAATCTTTGCTATGTCATGGGGATGATATTCGGCCTAGGTGGATTTTGTGTTAATGCCATTGCATGCTAAATATGAAGCTTGTTAATGATACATGTGATGGTGGATTGATGACTCTTGGATTTTCTTTTTAGCATTTTTGAGTGAGACATTAAGTTCTTTGTTTAACCATGACCAAAATTGAAATGGTTTGGTGTTGTGATGTATTCGGCCATGGTATATCCATAAGTATGATTTATGCTTATTGCATGGTAGGTAAGATTTGTGTTTTGGATTTATGGTCATGTTTAGTTATAATCAACTTTGAGATTCGGCTCTTGCACATATATATATATGTTTGCACATGACGTATTGGTATGACATATACAATATCTCAAGGTATATATTTACATATGATGGTGTTTCGGTTATGGAGTACATGATGGATGTGTATTGAGTTATAATATGTAATGCATTAGTTAGTAAAAGGTATGCCATTTGTGTGTGGTATTGAGTATATAATTGGCCTCAACATAGACATGCATAATCGGCCACATGAATGAGTACATAGGTTGATGTGTTGTTCGGCCATAGGTAAGCATATTGAAGGCTTTATCTTGACTTAGAAAATTCGGCTAAGGAGAGTATTAACTAATGTGTTGAGTTTGATTCATGATTCCGTACATATGTGACTTTAATATCTAATGAATATATGTGGGCCAAGTACCTTGAGTTCCTCTTTTCGATGCTCAAATGATTAAATCAATTTATTTGTTAAATTAAGCTCAAGAGCAAAGGGGAACTAAATCCGATAAAGGGAAGGAAAAAGTGGTCGAATAGCCATCGGAATCGTTCGACAACATCCGAGGTAAGTTTTCGAGTAATGGGACTTAAATTATGATTCGATTAGATTATGTCTTAAGTAAATCAAAATCATGCTCTTATATGTGGCTATTGAGCCGAAATTGTAAATGTGATAAGTGTCTTGTGTTTGAGCTTTGGTAATGAAAATGAAATATGAATGTGTCATGATTTATTGATATATGTGCATGGTTACTCGAATGATATCCGGGCTAAGTCCCGAAGGCTTTTGTGCTAAGCGACTACATCCGGACTAAGATCCGAAGGCATTTGTGCTAGCGACTATATCCGGGCTAAGTCCCGAAGGCATTTATTCTAGTGACTATATCCGGGTTAAGACCCGAAGGCCTTGTGCGAGTGGTTATATCCGGCTAAACCCCGAAGATGCTTGATTTGGGAACGAGCGATCTTGCTGTAAAAATTTAAATTAATACGCTCGTAAAATCCCAGCGATGAGGTATGTTTCTTGTGTGCTTTGAATTAGTTGATCCCTTACAAATCTGTATTCGCTCAGTCGATAAATGAGCTACCGGCCTTTGGCTAAGTTGATCTTTTGTGTATGAACATAAGGGTTGGTAATGTGAAGTAAGTATGATATTGAAAATTTGTGCATATGAAATTATCCGTTTAGCTATATGAATGCTATACTTTTGTTGTGCTGGAATCCCTTGCTCAAAACTTACTAAGCATAAATTGCTTACTCCGTTTCTTTGTTTCTCTGTTTTATAGATTTTGGCTCGTCAGCTATCGGACTCGGGATTTTTGGAAGTCGAAGTCTCCCACACTATCAAAGCCCCCTTTTGGTACAATTTTGGTTGAACTTTGAAATGGCATGTATAGGACTACCCTTTTGTTGTTGGTCATGTACCCTTCGGTTTTGTGTAGATTTGGATAGCCATGCGAAAATGGCTTAAATATACTTTGATCATAGCATTATAATCGTTTTGTATGTTGTCCGTCGAGAGGTATGG